>NW_026611120.1:135000-152500 GCF_029633865.1 Lampris incognitus
GCTGCCCGCCCCCCCCCCCCCCCGCTCTCAGCGCGCCGCAGGCTTCTGGTATCAGGCGAGGGGGATTTAGAGACGCTTGGCAAGCGAAGTAAGGACGCAGACGGGACGGGCTTGGTGTTTCTGGCGCGTGGACGGGACGCAGACGGGACGGGCTTGGTGCTTCTGGCGCGTGGACGGGACGCAGACGGGACGGGCTTGGTGCTTCTGGCGCGTGGACGGGACGCAGACGGGACGGGCTTGGTGCTTCTGGCGCGTGGACGGGCTTTTTAGCTTTGATTGGGTCTCAGTCACCCGACGCGCACACGCGCAACCTTGCGCTCTTCGGTATCGGTGCGCCTGTCGGGTGTGTGTGAGTGTGTGTGTGTGTGTGTGTGAGAGGGAGAGCGAGAGAGCGAGAGAGAGAGGGGGAGAGAGAGAGGGGGGGGGAGAGAGAGAGGAAGAGAGAGCGAGAGAGAGAGAGAGGAAGAGAGGGGGAGAGAGAGAGAGGAAGAGAGAGGGGGAGAGAGAGCGAGAGAGAGAGAGGGGGAGAGAGAGGGAGAGAGAGGGGGAGAGAGAGGGGGGGGGAGAGAGAGGAAGAGAGAGAGGGGGAGAGAGAGAGAGCGAGAGAGAGAGGGGGAGAGGGGGAGAGCGAGAGAGAGAGGGGGGGGGGAGAGAGAGAGGGGGAGAGCGAGAGGGGGAGCGAGAGGGGGAGCGAGAGAGAGAGAGAGGGAGAGGGAGAGCGAGAGAGAGAGGAAGAGAGAGGGAGAGAGAGAGAGAGAGAGAGAGAGAGAGAGAGAGAGAGAGAGAGAGAGAGAGAGAGAGAGAGCGAGAGAGCGAGAGCGAGAGAGAGAGAGGGGGAGAGCGAGAGAGAGAGAGGGAGAGCGAGAGAGAGGGAGAGCGAGAGGGAGAGAGCGAGAGCGAGAGGAAGAGCCGGGCCGTCATTTCAAGGTGACCGTCGTGTGCGGGCCTCAGCTCTGCGGGATCCATGGGGACTGTGGTGTTCGCAGCTCTGCTCTGCACCGCCGTCGGAGGTAAGCGCACCGCAGCGGCTGGCGGACCGGCTTTCTGTCCGGCTTCCTGTCGCGTCCCAAGGAAACCAAGCGACCCGACTCGAGTATTGAAATTCGCTCAACGCTAAACTCGTGTTTTATTTTGTATATTTGAAACCCAGTGTACAAATTCCTCAGCAGCCTGATTCCGTACACAAACAATCCTGTTTGGCCGCGCCGAGCTTCGTGTTCGTGGTTATGAACCCAGCGTCCGCACTGATACACGTGATGATACCATGATCAATATGATGGCCGTACCAGGATCAATATGACGGCCATACCATGATCAATATGATGGTATCATCACGAGTCTACGGTGCCTTTCAGGCCAGGTACATGCTTATGTTGTGCTTATGTAATGAAAACCCTTCCGACATTACACCAATAGACCCGTTATATAATTTTCCTAGCGCCCACCGTTGTGTCAGTCTAATACATACATATATATAAAGAGAGAGAGGGGGAGAGAGAGAGATATATGTATATACATATATATATATATATATATATATATATAGAGAGAGAGAGAGAGAGAGAGAGATATGTATATATATATATATGATATAGATGTGTGTATGTAATGTGTATATATCTATCTATCTATCTATATATCTACATATATAATGCATATATCTATATATGTAGTGACTAAATGATGCTCTAAGCCTTGTTTGGACAACTGGATTGGGGATTTTGCCATGGCTCATTGCTTTCGGCCAATTATCAAATGGCCCTAAAAGGATCCGCTGCGTAAATGCGGATTACAGTCGCGCACAGGTCGAGCAGCGCACGTGTGCGCACCATGTCACGACATGGCTCAGACCAGACGGAAATCTGGTTTATTTTAGGGAGGGGGGGGGTACGAAAAAGAAAGAGGAGGGGAACTAGATCCGGAGGGGAACTAGATCCCCTCTTTGCCCGCAACATGATTCTGCAATAGTCTAATATAGCGCAGGCTATGTGCAGCGAAATGTTTTTAGTTGTTTTTTAATTTAATTTATTTTAATTGGGCTTCACAGAGAGCTGACATGGTGACTGTCAAACCACAAGACCGCTCACCACCATAAATATGCCCCACTCACTTGTTGCTGTGGTTCTTTTCAGCCCACGCCTGTAGGACGTGTTGCTGAGCGTGTCTGTTCTGATCAGTCTGCAGGACTGAGTTAGAGGAGGATGTAGGACGTGTTGTTGAGCGTGTCTGTATTGATCGGTCTGCAGGACTGAGTTAGAGGAGGATGTAGGATGTGTTGCTGAGCGTGTCTGCATTGATCAGTCTGCAGGACTGAGTTAGAGGAGGATGTAGGATGTGTTGCTGAGCGTGTCTGCATTGATCAGTCTGCAGGACTGAGTTAGAGGAGGATGTAGGACGTGTTGCTGAGCGTGTCTGTATTGATCGGTCTGCAGGACTGAGTTAGAGGAGGATGTAGGACATGTTGTTGAGCGTGTCTGTATTGATCGGTCTGCAGGACTGAGTTAGAGGAGGATGTAGGACGTGTTGCTGAGCGTGTCTGTTCTGATCAGTCTTCAGGACTGAGTTAGAGGAGGATGTAGGACGTGTTGTTGAGCGTGTCTGTACTGATCAGTCTGCAGGACTGAGTTAGAGGAAGATGTAGGATGTGTTGTTGAAACGTGTCTGTACTGATCAGTCTGCAGGACTGAGTTCGAGGAGGATGTAGGACGTTTTGTTGAGCGTGTCTGTTCTGATCAGTCTGCAGGATTGAGTTCGAGGAGGATGTAGGACATGTTGTTGAACGTGTCTGTACTGATCAGTCTGCAGGACTGAGTTAGATGAGGATGTAGGACATGTTGCTGAACGTGTCTGTTCTGATCAGTCTGCAGGACTGAGTTAAAGGAGGATGTAGGACATGTTGCTGAGCGTGTCTGTACTGATCAGTCTGCAGGACTGAGTTAGAGGAGGATGTAGGACGTGTTGTTGAACGTGTCTGTTCTGATCAGTCTGCAGGACTGAGTTAGAGGAAGATGTAGGACGTGTTGTTGAACGTGTCTGTACTGATCAGTCTGCAGGACTGAGTTCGAGGAGGATGTAGGACGTTTTGTTGAGCGTGTCTGTTCTGATCAGTCTGCAGGATTGAGTTCGAGGAGGATGTAGGACATGTTGTTGAACGTGTCTGTACTGATCAGTCTGCAGGACTGAGTTAGATGAGTAGGACATGTTGCTGAACGTGTCTGTTCTGATCAGTCTGCAGGACTGAGTTAAAGGAGGATGTAGGACATGTTGCTGAGCGTGTCTGTACTGATCAGTCTGCAAGGACTGAGTTAGAGGAGGATGTAGGACGTGTTGTTGAGCGTGTCTGTTCTGATCAGTGCAGGAATGAGTTAGAGGAGGATGTAGGATTTGTTGCTGAACGTGTCTGTTCTGATCAGTCTGCAGGACTGAGTTAGAGGAGGATGTAAGACGTGTTGCTGAGCGTGTCTGTATTGATCGGTCTGCAGGACTGAGTTAGAGGAGGATGTAGGATGTGTTGTTGAGCGTGTCTGTATTGATCGGTCTGCAGGACTGAGTTAGAGGAGGATGTAAGACGTGTTGCTGAGCGTGTCTGTATTGATCGGTCTGCAGGACTGAGTTAGAGGAGGATGTAGGATGTGTTGTTGAGCGTGTCTGTATTGATCGGTCTGCAGGACTGAGTTAGAGGAGGATGTAGGACGTGTTGCTGAACGTGTCTGTTCTGATCAGTCTTCAGGACTGAGTTAGAGGAGGATGTAGGACGTGTTGTTGAGCTTGTCTGTACTGATCAGTCTGCAGGACTGAGTTAGAGGAAGATGTAGGATGTGTTGTTGAACGTGTCTGTACTGATCAGTCTGCAGGACTGAGTTAGAGGAGGATGTAGGACGTTTTGTTGAGCGTGTCTGTTCTGATCAGTCTGCAGGATTGAGTTCGAGGAGGATGTAGGACATGTTGTTGAACGTGTCTGTACTGATCAGTCTGCAGGACTGAGTTAGAGGAGGATGTAGGACATGTTGCTGAACGTGTCTGTTCTGATCAGTCTGCAGGACTGAGTTAAAGGAGGATGTAGGACATGTTGCTGAGCGTGTCTGTACTGATCAGTCTGCAGGACTGAGTTAGAGGAGGATGTAGGACATGTTGTTGAGCGTGTCTGTTCTGATCAGTGCAGGAATGAGTTAGAGGAGGATGTAGGATGTGTTGCTGAACGTGTCTGTTCTGATCAGTCTGCAGGACTGAGTTAGAGGAGGATGTAAGACGTGTTGTTGAACGTTGTCTGTACTGATCAGTCTTCAGGACTGAGTTAGAGGAGGATGTAGGACGTGTTGTTGAGCGTGTCTGTACTGATCAGTCTGCAGGACTGAGTTAGAGGAAGATGTATGACGTGTTGTTGAACGTGTCTGTACTGATGAGGCTGCAGGAGGAATGAGTTAGAGGAGGATGTAGGACGTGTTGTTGAGCGTGTCTGTACTGATCAGTCTGCAGGACTGAGTTGGAGGAGGATGTAGGACGTGTTGTTGAACGTGTCTGTACTGATCAGTCTGCAGGACTGAGTTAGAGGAGGATGTAGGACATGTTGTTGAGCGTGTCTGTTCTGATCAGTGCAGGAATGAGTTAGAGGAGGATGTAGGATGTGTTGCTGAACGTGTCTGTTCTGATCAGTCTGCAGGACTGAGTTAGAGGAGGATGTAAGACGTGTTGTTGAACGTGTCTGTATTGATCGGTCTGCAGGACTGAGTTAGAGGAGGATGTAGGATTTGTTGCTGAACGTGTCTGTTCTGATCAGTCTGCAGGACTGAGTTAGAGGAGGATGTAAGACGTGTTGCTGAGCGTGTCTGTATTGATCGGTCTGCAGGACTGAGTTAGAGGAGGATGTAGGATGTGTTGTTGAGCGTGTCTGTATTGATCGGTCTGCAGGACTGAGTTAGAGGAGGATGTAAGACGTGTTGCTGAGCGTGTCTGTATTGATCGGTCTGCAGGACTGAGTTAGAGGAGGATGTAGGATGTGTTGTTGAGCGTGTCTGTATTGATCGGTCTGCAGGACTGAGTTAGAGGAGGATGTAGGACGTGTTGCTGAACGTGTCTGTTCTGATCAGTCTTCAGGACTGAGTTAGAGGAGGATGTAGGACGTGTTGTTGAGCTTGTCTGTACTGATCAGTCTGCAGGACTGAGTTAGAGGAAGATGTAGGATGTGTTGTTGAACGTGTCTGTACTGATCAGTCTGCAGGACTGAGTTAGAGGAGGATGTAGGACGTTTTGTTGAGCGTGTCTGTTCTGATCAGTCTGCAGGATTGAGTTCGAGGAGGATGTAGGACATGTTGTTGAACGTGTCTGTACTGATCAGTCTGCAGGACTGAGTTAGAGGAGGATGTAGGACATGTTGCTGAACGTGTCTGTTCTGATCAGTCTGCAGGACTGAGTTAAAGGAGGATGTAGGACATGTTGCTGAGCGTGTCTGTACTGATCAGTCTGCAGGACTGAGTTAGAGGAGGATGTAGGACATGTTGTTGAGCGTGTCTGTTCTGATCAGTGCAGGAATGAGTTAGAGGAGGATGTAGGATGTGTTGCTGAACGTGTCTGTTCTGATCAGTCTGCAGGACTGAGTTAGAGGAGGATGTAAGACGTGTTGTTGAACGTGTCTGTACTGATCAGTCTTCAGGACTGAGTTAGAGGAGGATGTAGGACGTGTTGTTGAGCGTGTCTGTACTGATCAGTCTGCAGGACTGAGTTAGAGGAAGATGTATGACGTGTTGTTGAACGTGTCTGTACTGATGAGGCTGCAGGAGGAATGAGTTAGAGGAGGATGTAGGACGTGTTGTTGAGCGTGTCTGTACTGATCAGTCTGCAGGACTGAGTTGGAGGAGGATGTAGGACGTGTTGTTGAACGTGTCTGTACTGATCAGTCTGCAGGACTGAGTTAGAGGAGGATGTAGGACATGTTGTTGAGCGTGTCTGTTCTGATCAGTGCAGGAATGAGTTAGAGGAGGATGTAGGATGTGTTGCTGAACGTGTCTGTTCTGATCAGTCTGCAGGACTGAGTTAGAGGAGGATGTAAGACGTGTTGTTGAACGTGTCTGTACTGATCAGTCTTCAGGACTGAGTTAGAGGAGGATGTAGGACGTGTTGTTGAGCGTGTCTGTACTGATCAGTCTGCAGGACTGAGTTAGAGGAAGATGTATGACGTGTTGTTGAACGTGTCTGTACTGATGAGTCTGCAGGAGGAATGAGTTAGAGGAGGATGTAGGACGTGTTGTTGAGCGTGTCTGTACTGATCAGTCTGCAGGACTGAGTTGGAGGAGGATGTAGGATGTGTTGTTGAACGTGTCTGTACTGATCAGTCTGCAGGACTGAGTTAGAGGAGGATGCAGGGCGTGATGCTGAGCGTGTCTGTTCTGATCAGTCTGCAGGACTGAGTTAGAGGAGGATGCAGGGCGTGATGTTGAGCGTGTCTGTTCTGATCAGTCTGCAGGACTGAGTTCGAGGAGGATGTAGGACATGTTGCTGAACGTGTCTGTTCTGATCAGTCTGCAGGACTGAGTTAAAGGAGGATGTAGGACATGTTGCTGAGCGTGTCTGTACTGATAAGTCTGCAGGACTGAGTTAGAGGAGGATGTAGGATGTGTTGTTGAACGTGTCTGTTCTGATCAGTGCAGGAATGAGTTAGAGGAGGATGTAGGACGTGTTGCTGAACGTGTCTGTTCTGATAAGTCTGCAGAACTGAGTTAGAGGAGGATGTAAGACGTGTTTTTGAACGTGTCTGTACTGATCAGTCTGCAGGACTGCGTTAGAGGAGGATGTAGGCCGTGTTGTTGAACGTGTCTGATCTGATCAGTCTTCAGGACTGAGTTAGAGGAGGATGTAGGACGTGTTGTTGAGCGTGTCTGTCTGATCAGTCTGCAGGACTGAGTTAGAGGAAGATGTAGGACGTGTTGTTGAACGTGTCTGTACTGATGAGTCTGCAGGACTGAGTTAGAGGAGGATGTAGGACGTTTTGTTGGGCGTGTCTGTTCTGATCAGTCTGCAGGACTGAGTTAGAGGAGGATGTACGACTTGTTGCTGAACGTGTCTGTTCTGATCAGTCTGCAGGACTGAGTTAGAGGAGGATGTAGGATGTGATGTTGAGCGTGTCTGTACTGATCAGTCTGCAGGACTGAGTTAGAGGGGGATGTAGGATGTGTTGTTGAGCGTGTCTGTACTGATCAGTCTGCAGGACTTAGTTAGAGGGGGATGTAGGACATGTTGCTGAGCGTGTTTGTACTGATCAGTCTGCAGGACTGAGTTGGAGGGGGATGTAGAACGTGTTGTTGAGCATGTCTGTACTGATCAGTCTGCAGGACTGAGTTAGAGGGGGATGTAGAACGTTTTGTTGAGCGTGTCTGTACTGATCAGTCTGCAGGACTGAGTTAGAGGGGGATGTAGGATGTGTTGTTGAGCGTGTCTGTACTGATCAGTCTGCAGGACTTAGTTAGAGGGGGATGTAGGACATGTTGCTGAGTGTGTCTGTACTGATCAGTCTGCAGGACTGAGTTAGAGGGGGATGTAGAACGTTTTGTTGAGCGTGTCTGTACTGATCAGTCTGCAGGACTGAGTTAGAGGAGGATGTAGGATGTGTTGTTGAGCGTGTCTGTACTGATCAGTCTGCAGGACTGAGTTAGAGGAGGATGTAGGATGTGATGTTGAGCGTGTCTGTACTGATCAGTCTGCAGGACTTAGTTAGAGGGGGATGTAGGACATGTTGCTGAGTGTGTCTGTACTGATCAGTCTGCAGGACTGAGTTAGAGGGGGATGTAGAACGTTTTGTTGAGCGTGTCTGTACTGATCAGTCTGCAGGACTGAGTTAGAGGAGGATGTAGGATGTGTTGTTGAGCGTGTCTGTACTGATCAGTCTGCAGGACTGAGTTAGAGGGGGATGTAGGATGTGATGTTGAGCGTGTCTGTATTGATCAGTCTGCGGGACTGAGTTAGAGGGGGATGTAGGACATGTTGCTGAGTGTGTCTGTACTGATCAGTCTGCAGGACTGAGTTAGAGGAGGATGTAGGACATGTTGCTGAGTGTGTTTGTACTGATCAGTCTGCAGGACTGGGGAGCATACCTCGTGAGGTAAAGCCTGTCCTGGACAGAGGAAGAGGAGGGAGTTATTTAAGCCTCTTTCCTCTGAGAACAAATGCACACATGCCACGAGGGAACATACTGCTTTATCCAGGATAGCTGTTTACAAGTAGATAGGGGGTTTGGGAGATACCAAAATTAATTGATTCTCTCTTCCTCCCTCCTCTCTCTCTCTCTCTCTCTCTCTCTCTCTCTCTCTTTCTCTCTCTCTCTCTCTCTCTCTCTCTCTCTCTCTCTCTCTCTCTCTCTCTCTCTCTCTCTCTCTCTCTCTCTCTCTCTCTCTCTCTCTCTCTCTCTCTCTCTCTCTCTCTCTCTCTCTCTCTCTCTCTCTCTCTGTGTTTGTCTGTCTGTCTGTCTGTCTGTCTCTCTCTCTCCCTGTTATTATTGTGTCCTAGTGGGATGCCGGCCACTATCCTCACCCCTGAATAATATGAAGGTCAGGAACAAGTCCTTTTCTTGTCTTTTTGGCCAATATGTATGTTCATGTTAAATATGACTTATCGCTTGGCTACTGATCATGTATTCATATGTGTGTGTGTGTGTGTGTGTGTGTGTGTGTGTGTGTGTGTGTGTGTGTGTGTGTGTGTGTGTGTGTGTGTGTGTGTGTGTGTGTGTGTGTGTGTGTGTGTGTGTGTTCAAAGGTTGAATGCATAATTCAGGAGACACTGAATGGCGAAGGGTCGCGTCATGACTGTGACCCAAGGCTGACAGGTACCGCTTATTCTCTTATTACCGCAGCAGCATAAACACAGCCCATGTGGCCTGGTCCATGTGGCCTGGTCCATGACACGCTGAATATCAGTGAATATTTAGTCTTCCAACTTAGCACCAGAATAGAAGAATTAAACACTTGAAAAGTCACTCATCAAAGTAACACACAGGCCACAATAAATAACCGTGGGACTAGAGAGGTGATAATACAGGAGCTACTTGCCTTGCCATCTTTGAATTTGGTGCATAAGCAAATTTAAAAAAAGATATTTCTGTTTTTTATTTGCAAATGAATATAAAACTTTACCTTGTTTGCATTTGCACGTGCAGATTTTCATATTATCATCATCATCATCTGTTCCGTAACCTATGGAGGTCGTAGGAGCACAGCTCATGCCTCAAAAGCTTGAGTCATTGTTGTGTTCCAGTAGGGGGAGTACCTGGTGGTCCCTATCTCCTCTCCAGTTATGGATGGCCGTTGGTTCACAGAGGAACTCATCCGCCCTTTGACAGGTTTTGTTTTTAGTCCTGCTGGGTGTCCACACCCCCTCCTCACAACAACCCAAAGGATGAAGTGGGGGTGTCAGTTTAGTCGCTTACGACCCGACGGTTGCAGTTTAAGGTCATACCCAGGACCATATTACTGCATATTATACTGCTACCCAGGACCATATTACTGCATATGATACTGCTTCCCAGGAACATATTACTGCATATTATACTGCTACCCAGGAACATATTACTGCATATTATACTGCTACCCAGGAACATATTACTGCATATTATACTGCTACCAAGGACCGTATTACTGCATATTATACTGCTACTCAGGAACATATTACTGCATATTATACTGCTACCCAGGACCATATTACTGCATATTATACTGCTATCCAGGACCATATTACGGCATATTATACTGCTACCCACGACCATATTACTGCATATTATACTGCTACCCAGGACCATATAACTGCATATTATACTGCTACCCAGGACCATATTACTGCATATTATACTGCTACCCAGGACCATATTACTGCATATTATACTGCTACCCAGGATCATATTACTACATATTATACTGCTACCCAGGACCATATTACTGCATATTATACTGCTACCCAGGACCATATTACTGCATATTATACTGCTACCCAGGACCATATTACTGCATATTATACTGCTACCCAGGACCATATTACTGCATATTATACTGCTACCCAGCACCATATTACTGCATATTATACTGCTACCCAGGACCATATTACTGCATATTACTGCAGTGTTAAAGCGTTCACGTCTGTTGTATTTGTCATGTAGATGAACTTGACGACGTGCGGAGACATCAGGGTCTACTCAGGGAACTCCAGGAGCTAGCTGACAATGGTATCTGCAAGAACTCCCTTTCACACAAACACTCACAGACACCCAATCATCTTACTGTACTTTAATGTGTGTAATGCCCCCTAATTGACTACGTTATAGATTCATTCTCTAGTCCTTAACCTTAGCCATCAGAACTGGCTGCCTAACCTTATCCTAACTCTAACCCTAACCCTAACCCTAACATTAACCTAATCCTAAACCTAACCCTAACTTTAACCTAATCCTAACCCTAACCTTAACCTAATCCTAATCCTAACCCCAACCTTAACCTAATCCTAAACCTAACCCTAACCTTAACCTAATCCTAACCCTAACTTTAACCTTAACCTTAACCTAACCCTAACATTAACCTAATCCTAAACCTAACCCTAACTTTAACCTAATCCTAACCCTAACCCAACCCTAATCCTAATCCTAACCCCAACCTTAACCTAATCCTAAACCTAACCCTAACCTTAACCTAATCCTAACCCTAACTTTAACCTTAACCTTAACCTAATCCTAACCATAACCTTATCCTAACCCTAACATTAACCTAATCCTAACCCCAATTTTAACCTAATCCTAATCCTAACCCCAACCTTAACCTAATCCTAAACCTAACCTTAACTTTATCCTAATCCTAATCCTAACGCTAACCTAATCCAAATCCTAATTTTAACCTTAACCTAATCCTAAACCTAACCCTAACCTTACCCTAATCCTAACCCTAACCTTAACTTTATCCTAATCCTAATCCTAACACTAACCTAATCCAAATCCTAATTTTAATCTTAACCTAATCCTAAACCTAACTCTAACCTAATCCTAACCCTAACCTTAACCCTAACATAATCTTAATCCTAACCTAATCCTAATCCTAATTCTAATCCTAACCCTAACCTAATCCTAACCTTAACCTAATCCTAACCCTAACCTTAACCTAATCCTAATCCTAAACCTAACATTAACCTAATCCTAACCCTAACCTTAATTTAATCCTAAACCTAACACTAACCTTAACCTAATCCTAACCCTAACCTTGTCCTAATCCTAACGCTAACTTGATCCTAATCCTAACTTTAACCTAATCATAAACCTAACTCTAACCTTGACCTAATCCTAACCTTAACCTTAACCTTAACCTAATACTAACCTTAATTTAACCCTAATCCTATCCTTAACCCTAACCTAATCTTAATCCCAATCCTAACCGTAACCGTAACCTAATCCTAATTCTAACCCTAACCTAACCCTAACCCTAACCCTAACCTTAACCTTAACCTTAACCCTAACCTAATCCTAATTCTAACTCTAACCTTAACCTAATCCTAACCCTAACCTAATCCTAACCCTAACCTTAAATTTAACCCCAACCTAATCCTAATTCTAACCCTAACCTTAACCTAATCCTAACCCTAACCTAATCCTACTTCTAACCCTAACCTAACCCTAACCTAACCCTAACCTTAACCTAATCCTAACCCTAACTTTAACCTAATCCTAACCCTAACCTTAATTTAATCCTAATTCTAACCCTAACCCTAACCTTAACCTAATCCTAACCCTAACCCTAAACCCAATTCCCACCCTAAAATAGACCCTTAAAGAAGTCAGGACCAGACAAAATATCCTCTTATGGTTAAAAACTCAATTTTTTCCTCACAAGGATAGAAGTATAAGTACTCTCTCTCTCTCTCTCTCTCTCTCTCTCTCTCTCTCTCTCTCTCTCTCTCTCTCTCTCTCTCTCACACACACTCACACAGTCACAAACACACCCCTCATGTGAGTAACTACCTGGACATTGCTGTGTTTTTCTGATTCTGGCAGAGAGAGAAAGGGAGAGGGATTATGGGAAGGGGAAAGAACAATACAAGTACAACTTGGCAGATGATGAGAGCGACTACGAGCAAATGGACGAGCAGGAAAAAGACGAGAGACAATTGAGCAAATTGGATAAAAAGATAGAGGACAAGAAGGACGAAGGGACAGAGGAGAAGGTTCCGACAGCCCAAGAGGGGACGATGGAGGAGCCGCGAACCAAGGCGAGAGGGGGAGTGGATGAGGAGGACAGCGCCAAAGAGCTGGAGGAGCTTCTGGCGGAGGAGATCAGCAAGAAAGGGAGAGAGGAGAAGAACGATGCTGAGCTGAAAGAACTGCTGAAGGAGCTGAAGAAGAGGCGATATGAGGCGACGGAGCAGAGAAAGCTCCAGAGCGCCTCCACCATGGAAGAGGAGGGGCATAAAATAGAGGACAAAGAGAGGAAGGAGAAGCAGAACGGAGTGACGGCGGAGGACCTTGAGAAGCAGAGGAGCGAGGAGCGGAGGAAGAATGAAGTGGAGCTGATGGTGGAAAAGGAGAAGGTGGAGAGTCGGCTGCAGGAGCTGCTCCATGAGCAGGACAGCAAGAGCGAGCTAGAACGGGAGAGAGAGAGGAAGGAGAAACAGGAGGAGCTGGAAGAACTCCTCAGGAAGATGAAGCAGGTGCAGGAGGAGGAGAAACAGGAAGCCCAGGAGACGAAAAGAGGGAGCACCATGGAGGAGGAGACCACTGAGAAAGAGAGCAAACCGAAGGAAGGAGAGAGCGAGAAGAAGGAGCCTGAAAAGCAGGCGGAGACCGATGAGGAGAAAAAGGAGGTGGTGGAGCTGAAGGAGCCACTGCAGAAGAGAGTGATGGAGAAAGCGAGCGATGAGGCCACTAGGCAATTTGAGAGGGAGAGGTATGAGGGGGAGGAGAAAGGGGATGAAGATGAAGATGAGGAGGATGAGGATGATGAATACATTAGGGAGGATGATGAGGAGAATGAGGGTGAAGAAGATGATGAAGATGATGTTGAAGAAGATGAGGGGGAAGTAAGTTGCTTTCGATAATGTGTGTGTGTGTGTGTGTGTGTGTGTGTGTGTGTGTGTGTGTGTGTGTGTGTGTAGTCCTAAGTAGTTTTGACTTTGTTTTTTCTAAGATGTCCTCTGTTTATACAGGAGCTGCTAGAGATTGAGGAAGAGCTACGCAAAGTCGCTGCAGAGCTAAGGGAGCTTCGCAGAGGATAACACACACACACACACACACACACACACACACACACACACACACACACACACACACACACACACACACACACACACACACACACACAGTAAATTGACAGTCTAGCCCCTTTGTCAAATTTCCAAGTTCTCAATTAACAGTCTTAATTGGCAATGTGATGTCTGTGAATCTTGTATGTGGATCTTCACATGATCTTTTGCAGACAAACAGCCCAGTCGTGCTTGAGTGCCTGTGAGTGAGGCTGATGTGCAGAGGGCAGTAAGGCTGATGTGTAGAGGGCAGTAAGGCTGATGTGTAGAGGGCAGTAAGGCTGATGTGCAGAGGGCAGTGAGGCTGATGTGTAGAGGGCAGTAAGGCTGATGTGTAGAGGGCAGTGAGGCTGATGTGTAGAGGGCAGTAAGGCTGATGTGTAGAGGTCAGTGAGGCTGATGTGTAGAGGGCAGTGAGGCTGATGTGCAGAGGGAAGTAAGGCTGATGTGTAGAGGTCAGTGAGGCTGATGTGTAGAGGTCAGTGAGGCTGATGTGTAGAGGTCAGTGAGGCTGATGTGCAGAGGGAAGTAAGGCTGATGTGCAGAGGGCAGTAAGGCTGATGTGCAGAGGGCAGTGAGGCTGATGTGTAGAGGTCAGTGAGGCTGATGTGCAGAGGGCAGTGAGGCTGATGTGTAGAGGTCAGTGAGGCTGATGTGTAGAGGTCAGTGAGGCTGATGTACAGAGGGCGGTGAGGCTGATGTGTAGAGGTCAGTGAGGCTGATGTGCAGAGGTCAGTGAGGCTGATGTGCAGAGGGCAGTGAGGCTGATTTGCAGAGGTCAGTGAGGCTGATGTGTAGAGGTCAGTGAGGCTGATGTGCAGAGGGCAGTGAGGCTGATGTGTAGAGGTCAGTGAGGCTGATGTGTAGAGGTCAGTGAGGCTGATGTGTAGAGGTCAGTGAGGCTGATGTGCAGAGGTCAGTGAGGCTGATGTGCAGAGGTCAGTGAGGCTGATGTGTAGAGGTCAGTGAGGCTGATGTGTAGAGGTCAGTGAGGCTGATGTGTAGAGGTCAGTGAGGCTGATGTGTAGAGGTCAGTGAGGCTGATGTGCAGAGGGCAGTGAGGCTGATGTGTAGAGGTCAGTGAGGCTGATGTGTAGAGGTCAGTGAGGCTGATGTGTAGAGGTCAGTGAGGCTGATGTGTAGAGGTCAGTGAGGCTGATGTGTAGAGGTCAGTGAAGCTGATGTGTAGAGGGCAGTGAAGCTGATGTGTAGAGGTCAGTGAAGCTGATGTGTAGAGGGCAGTGAGGCTGATGTGCAGAGGTCAGTGAGGCTGATGTGTAGAGGTCAGTGAGGCTGATGTGTAGAGGGCAGTGAAGCTGATGTGTAGAGGGCAGTGAGGCTGATGTGTAGAGGTCAGTGAGGCTGATGTGTAGAGGGCAGTGAGGCTGATGTGTAGAGGTCAGTGAAGCTGATGTGTAGAGGTCAGTGAGGCTGATGTGTAGAGGGCAGTGAGGCTGATGTGTAGAGGGCAGTGAGGCTGATGTGTAGAGGGCAGTGAGGCTGATGTGTAGAGGTCAGTGAGGCTGATGTGTAGAGGGCAGTGAGGCTGATGTGTAGAGGGCAGTGAAGCTGATGTGTAGAGGGCAGTGAGGCTGATGTGTAGAGGGCAGTGAGGCTGATGTGTAGAGGGCAGTGAGGCTGATGTGTAGAGGTCAGTGAGGCTGATGTGTAGAGGTCAGTGAAGCTGATGTGTAGAGGGCAGTGAGGCTGATGTGCAGAGGTCAGTGAGGCTGATGTGTAGAGGTCAGTGAGGCTGATGTGTAGAGGGCAGTAAGAGAAAAATCTGTTTCCTAGACAAGCTGAAGGCACTCTGGGTCCATTTCCACTCGTACACGGTAAATGGACTGCATTTATATGGCGCTTTCCTAGTCTACAGACAAGTCAAAGAGCGTTTACAACGTATGCCTCACACACACACACACACACACACACACACACACACACACACACACACACACACACACACACACACACACACATCCATACACACATTCATACACAGGTTGTGTTCATGTCTATGTGAAAAGTAAATGCTGTTTGCAGGATACACACTTTGGTCACATGTGGACCAATGTGTTTGCAAAGCATTCAGTGCTTTTATGACACAACGAGACCATAGTGTTACACACACGATATACTATCTGACTGATGACACAACGAGACCACAGTGTTACACACACGATATACTATCTGACTGATGACACAACGAGACCATAGTGTTACACACACGATATACTATCTGACTGATGACACAACGAGACCATAGTGTTACACACACGATATACTATCTGACTGATGACACAACGAGACCATAGTGTTACACACACGATATACTATCTGACTGATGACACAACGAGACCACAGTGTTACACACACGATATACTATCTGACTGATGACACAACGAGACCACAGTGTTACACACACGATATACTATCTGACTGATGACACAACGAGACCACAGTGTTACACACACGATATACTATCTGACTGATGACACAACGAGACCACAGTGTTACACACACGATATACTATCTGACTGATGACACAACGAGACCATAGTGTTACACACACAATATACTATCTGACTGATGACACAATGAGACCATAGTGTTACACACACGATATACTATCTGACTGATGACACAATGAGACCACAGTGTTACACACACGATATACTATCTGACTGATGACACAACGAGACCACAGTGTTACACACACGATATACTATCTGACTGATGACACAATGAGACCACAGTGTTACACACACGATATACTATCTGACTGATGACACAATGAGACCACAGTGTTACACACACGATATACTATCTGACTGATGACACAACGAGACCACAGTGTTACACACACGATATACTATCTGACTGATGACACAATGAGACCACAGTGTTACACACACGATATACTATCTGAGTCATGACACAATGAGACCACAGTGTTACACACACGATATACTATCTGACTGATGACACAACGAGACCACAGTGTTACACACACGATATACTATCTGACTGATGACACAACGAGACCACAGTGTTACACACACAATATACTATCTGACTGATGACACAATGAGACCACAGTGTTACACACACGATATACTATCTGACTCATGACACAACGAGACCATAGTGTTACACACACGATATACTATCTGACTGATGACACAATGAGACCATAGTGTTACACACACGATATACTATCTGACTGATGACACAATGAGACCATAGTGTTACACACACGATATACTATCTGACTGATGACACAATGAGACCATAGTGTTACACACACGATATACTATCTGACTGATGACACAACGAGACCATAGTGTTACACACACGATATACTATCTGACTGATGACACAATGAGACCATAATGTTACACACACGATATACTATCTGACTGATGACACAATGAGACCACAGTGTTACACACACGATATACTATCTGACTGATGACACAATGAGACCACAGTGTTACACACACGATATACTATCTGAGTCATGAGTGTCGAACTTTGCGGCACACCTTAGCACTGATGCATCTCTTCTCGACGTGTTGTCCGTAGTGGTCTTGGGGGAGGACATATTCTTTTCAATATTTCATAGAAGCATCTCAGTGTACATATAGTTTGTGCAATAACTGATCAACTGTGTGTAAACTGTTTCTGCTGTTCTGACTGTTAACACAAGCAACGTATTGCTGATATTTTTACACAGAAATACTCGATTATTCCTCTTCATTTCTTAAACGATATAATAGTGAACCAAGGATTGTGTTGTATCTGGCTCATACACTGTTAAAACCAGACTGTTTGTGAAGAACTGGAGTGACACGCACGCACGCACACACACACACACACACACACACACACACACACACCCACCCAGCAGAGAAGCGTGGTGAGAGTGGAGACCACCATGTTGGTCCTGGGGTCTCCACCCGGTGGGCTGTGTGAAGCCCCCAGGATACACACACCCCCACCCAGCAGAGAAGCGTGATGAGAGTGGAGACCACCATGTTGGTCCTGGGGTCTCCACCCGGTGGGCTGTGTGAAGCCCCCAGGACACACACACCCCCACCCAGCAGAGAAGCGTGATGAGAGTGGAGACCACCATGTTGGTCCTGGGGTCTCCACCCGGTGGGCTGTGTGAAGCCCCCAGGACACACACACCCCCACCCAGCAGAGAAGCGTGGTGAGAGTGGAGACCACCATGTTGGTCCTGGGG
>NW_026611120.1:160000-178694 GCF_029633865.1 Lampris incognitus
TCAGTATTAACCAGGGGCCACGCTGACTCCACACACCATTACACACACGCCACGACTCAGTATTAACCAGGGGCCACACTGACTCCACACACCATTACACACACGCCACGACTCAGTATTAACCAGGGGCCACACTGACTCCACACACCTCTACACACACGCCACGACTCAGTATTAACCAGGGGCCACACTGACTCCACACACCTCTACACAAACGCCACGACTCAGTATTAACCAGGGGCCACACTGACTCCACACACCTCTACACACACGCCACGACTCAGTATTAACCAGGGGCCACACTGACTCCACACACCATTACACACACACCACGACTCAGTATTAACCAGGGGCCACGCTGACTCCACACACCTCTACACACACGCCACGACTCAGTATTAACCAGGGGCCACGCTGACTCCACACACCGCTACACACACGCCACGACTCAGTATTAACCAGGGGCCACGCTGACTCCACACACCTCTACACACACGCCACGACTCAGTATTAACCAGGGGCCACGCTGACTCCACACACCGCTACACACACGCCACGACTCAGTATTAACCAGGGGCCACACTGACTCCACACACCTCTACACACACACCACGACTCAGTATTAACCAGGGGCCACGCTGACTCCACACACCTCTACACACACGCCACGACTCTGTATTAACCAGGGGCCACGCTGACTCCACACACCTCTACACACACGCCACGACTCAGTATTAACCAGGGGCCACACTGACTCCACACACCTCTACACACACGCCACGACTCAGTATTAACCAGGGGCCACACTGACTCCACACACCTCTACACACACGCCACGACTCAGTATTAACCAGGGGCCACGCTGACTCCACGCACCTCTACACACACGCCACGACTCAGTATTAACCAGGGGCCACACTGACTCCACACACCTCTACACACACGCCACGACTCTGTATTAACCAGGGGCCACGCTGACTCCACACACCTCTACACACACGCCACGACTCAGTATTAACCAGGGGCCACGCTGACTCCACACACCTCTACACACACGCCACGACTCAGTATTAACCAGGGGCCACACTGACTCCACACACCGCTACACACACGCCACGACTCAGTATTAACCAGGGGCCACGCTGACTACACACACCGCTACACACACGCCACGACTCAGTATTAACCAGGGGCCACGCTGACTCCACACACCATTACACACACACCACGACTCAGTATTAACCAGGGGCCACACTGACTCCACACACCTCTACACACACGCCAAGACTCAGTATTAACCAGGGGCCACGCTGACTCCACGCACCGCTACACACACGCCACGACTCAGTATTAACCAGGGGCCACACTGACTCCACACACCATTACACACACGCCACGACTCAGTATTAACCAGGGGCCACGCTGACTCCACACACCATTACACACACGCCACGACTCAGTATTAACCAGGGGCCACGCTGACTCCACACAGCTCTACACACACGCCACGACTCAGTATTAACCAGGGGCCACGCTGACTCCACACACCTCTACACACACACCACGACTCAGTATTAACCAGGGGCCACACTGACTCCACACACCTCTACACACACGCCACGACTCAGTATTAACCAGGGGCCACACTGACTCCACACACCGCTACACACACGCCACGACTCAGTATTAACCAGGGGCCACACTGACTCCACACACCTCTACACACACACCACGACTCAGTATTAACCAGGGGCCACGCTGACTCCACACACCTCTACACACACGCCACGACTCAGTATTAACCAGGGGCCACACTGACTCCACACACCTCTACACACACGCCACGACTCAGTATTAACCAGGGGCCACGCTGACTCCACACACCGCTACACACACGCCACGACTCAGTATTAACCAGGGGCCACGCTGACTCCACACACCTCTACACACACGCCACGACTCAGTATTAACCAGGGGCCACGCTGACTCCACACACCATTACACACACGCCACGACTCAGTATTAACCAGGGGCCACGCTGACTCCACACACCTCTACACACACGCCACGACTCAGTATTAACCAGGGGCCACACTGACTCCACACACCGCTACACACACGCCACGACTCAGTATTAACCAGGGGCCACGCTGACTACACACACCGCTACACACACGCCACGACTCAGTATTAACCAGGGGCCACGCTGACTCCACACACCATTACACACACACCACGACTCAGTATTAACCAGGGGCCACACTGACTCCACACACCTCTACACACACGCCAAGACTCAGTATTAACCAGGGGCCACGCTGACTCCACGCACCGCTACACACACGCCACGACTCAGTATTAACCAGGGGCCACACTGACTCCACACACCATTACACACACGCCACGACTCAGTATTAACCAGGGGCCACGCTGACTCCACACACCATTACACACACGCCACGACTCAGTATTAACCAGGGGCCACGCTGACTCCACACAGCTCTACACACACGCCACGACTCAGTATTAACCAGGGGCCACGCTGACTCCACACACCTCTACACACACACCACGACTCAGTATTAACCAGGGGCCACACTGACTCCACACACCTCTACACACACGCCACGACTCAGTATTAACCAGGGGCCACACTGACTCCACACACCGCTACACACACGCCACGACTCAGTATTAACCAGGGGCCACACTGACTCCACACACCTCTACACACACACCACGACTCAGTATTAACCAGGGGCCACGCTGACTCCACACACCTCTACACACACGCCACGACTCAGTATTAACCAGGGGCCACACTGACTCCACACACCTCTACACACACGCCACGACTCAGTATTAACCAGGGGCCACGCTGACTCCACACACCGCTACACACACGCCACGACTCAGTATTAACCAGGGGCCACGCTGACTCCACACACCTCTACACACACGCCACGACTCAGTATTAACCAGGGGCCACGCTGACTCCACACACCATTACACACACGCCACGACTCAGTATTAACCAGGGGCCACGCTGACTCCACGCACCGCTACACACACGCCACGACTCAGTATTAACCAGGGGCCACGCTGACTCCACACACCTCTACACACACGCCACGACTCAGTATTAACCAGGGGCCACGCTGACTCCACGCACCGCTACACACACGCCACGACTCAGTATTAACCAGGGGCCACACTGACTCCACGCACCGCTACACACACGCCACGACTCAGTATTAACCAGGGGCCACACTGACTCCACTCACCATTACACACACGCCACGACTCAGTATTAACCAGGGGCCACGCTGACTCCACACACCATTACACACACGCCACGACTCAGTATTAACCAGGGGCCACGCTGACTCCACACACCTCTACACACACGCCACGACTCAGTATTAACCAGGGGCCACGCTGACTCCACACACCTCTACACACACACCACGACTCAGTATTAACCAGGGGCCACGCTGACTCCACACACCTCTACACACACACCACGACTCAGTATTAACCAGGGGCCACACTGACTCCACACACCTCTACACACACGCCACGACTCAGTATTAACCAGGGGCCACGCTGACTCCACACACCTCTACACACACGCCACGACTCAGTATTAACCAGGGGCCACGCTGACTCCACACACCTCTACACACACGCCACGACTCAGTATTAACCAGGGGCCACGCTGACTCCACACACCTCTACACACACGCCATGACTCAGTATTAACCAGGGGCCACGCTGACTCCACACACCTCTACACACACGCCACGACTCAGTATTAACCAGGGGCCACGCTGACTCCACACACCTCTACACACACGCCACGACTCAGTATTAACCAGGGGCCACACTGACTCCATACACCTCTACACACACGCCACGACTCAGTATTAACCAGGGGCCACACTGACTCCACACACCATTACACACACACCACGACTCAGTATTAACCAGGGGCCACGCTGACTCCACACACCTCTACACACACGCCACGACTCAGTATTAACCAGGGGCCACGCTGACTCCACACACCTCTACACACACGCCACGACTCAGTATTAACCAGGGGCCACGCTGACTCCACACACCATTACACACACGCCACGACTCAGTATTAACCAGGGGCCACGCTGACTCCACACACCTCTACACACACACCACGACTCAGTATTAACCAGGGGCCACGCTGACTCCACACACCATTACACACACGCCACGACTCAGTATTAACCAGGGGCCACGCTGACTCCACACACCATTACACACACGCCACGACTCAGTATTAACCAGGGGCCACGCTGACTCCACACACCATTACACACACGCCACGACTCAGTATTAACCAGGGGCCACACTGACTCCACACACCTCTACACACACGCCACGACTCAGTATTAACCAGGGGCCACGCTGACTCCACACACCATTACACACACGCCACGACTCAGTATTAACCAGGGCCACGCTGACTCCACACACCTCTACACACACGCCATGACTCAGTATTAACCAGGGGCCACACTGACTCCACACACCTCTACACACACGCCACGACTCAGTATTAACCAGGGGCCACGCTGACTCCACACACCTCTACACACACGCCATGACTCAGTATTAACCAGGGGCCACACTGACTCCACACACCTCTACACACACGCCACGACTCAGTATTAACCAGGGGCCACGCTGACTCCACACACCTCTACACACACATCACGACTCAGTATTAACCAGGGGCCACGCTGACTCCACACACCTCTACACACACACCACGACTCAGTATTAACCAGGGGCCACGCTGACTCCACACACCTCTACACACACACCACGACTCAGTATTAACCAGGGGCCACACTGACTCCACACACCGCTACACACATGCCACGACTCAGTATTAACCAGGGGCCACACTGACTCCACACACCATTACACACACGCCACGACTCAGTATTAACCAGGGGCCACGCTGACTCCACACACCGCTACACACACGCCACGACTCAGTATTAACCAGGGGCCACACTGACTCCACACACCGCTACACACACGCCACGACTCAGTATTAACCAGGGGCCACGCTGACTCCACACACCATTACACACACGCCACGACTCAGTATTAACCAGGGGCCACGCTGACTCCACACACCATTACACACACACCACGACTCAGTATTAACCAGGGGCCACGCTGACTCCACACACCTCTACACACACGCCACGACTCAGTATTAACCAGGGGCCACGCTGACTCCACACACCTCTACACACACACCACGACTCAGTATTAACCAGGGGCCACACTGACTCCACACACCATTACACACACACCACGACTCAGTATTAACCAGGGGCCACGCTGACTCCACACACCTCTACACACACACCACGACTCAGTATTAACCAGGGGCCACACTGACTCCACACACCATTACACACACACCACGACTCAGTATTAACCAGGGGCCACGCTGACTCCACACACCTCTACACACACACCACGACTCAGTATTAACCAGGGGCCACACTGACTCCACACACCGCTACACACACGCCACGACTCAGTATTAACCAGGGGCCACG
The DNA here is from genome assembly GCF_029633865.1 of Lampris incognitus. Lineage (NCBI taxonomy): Eukaryota > Metazoa > Chordata > Actinopteri > Lampriformes > Lampridae > Lampris > Lampris incognitus. Next base: position 165,622 of record NW_026611120.1, read on the forward strand.
CTGACTCCACACACCTCTACACACACGCCACGACTCAGTATTAACCAGGGGCCACGCTGACTCCACACACCTCTACACACACGCCACGACTCAGTATTAACCAGGGGCCACTCTGACTCCACACACCTCTACACACACACCACGACTCAGTATTAACCAGGGGCCACGCTGACTCCACACACCTCTACACACACACCACGACTCAGTATTAACCAGGGGCCACGCTGACTCCACACACCTCTACACACACGCCACGACTCAGTATTAACCAGGGGCCACGCTGACTCCACACACCTCTACACACACGCCACGACTCAGTATTAACCAGGGGCCACGCTGACTCCACACACCTCTACACACACACCACGACTCAGTATTAACCAGGGGCCACACTGACTCCACACACCTCTACACACACGCCACGACTCAGTATTAACCAGGGGCCACACTGACTCCACACACCGCTACACACACGCCACGACTCAGTATTAACCAGGGGCCACACTGACTCCACACACCTCTACACACACACCACGACTCAGTATTAACCAGGGGCCACGCTGACTCCACACACCTCTACACACACGCCACGACTCAGTATTAACCAGGGGCCACACTGACTCCACACACCTCTACACACACGCCACGACTCAGTATTAACCAGGGGCCACACTGACTCCACACACCTCTACACACACGCCACGACTCAGTATTAACCAGGGGCCACGCTGACTCCACACACCGCTACACACACGCCACGACTCAGTATTAACCAGGGGCCACGCTGACTCCACACACCTCTACACACACGCCACGACTCAGTATTAACCAGGGGCCACGCTGACTCCACACACCATTACACACACGCCACGACTCAGTATTAACCAGGGGCCACGCTGACTCCACGCACCGCTACACACACGCCACGACTCAGTATTAACCAGGGGCCACGCTGACTCCACACACCTCTACACACACGCCACGACTCAGTATTAACCAGGGGCCACGCTGACTCCACGCACCGCTACACACACGCCACGACTCAGTATTAACCAGGGGCCACACTGACTCCACGCACCGCTACACACACGCCACGACTCAGTATTAACCAGGGGCCACACTGACTCCACTCACCATTACACACACGCCACGACTCAGTATTATCCAGGGGCCACGCTGACTCCACACACCATTACACACACGCCACGACTCAGTATTAACCAGGGGCCACGCTGACTCCACACACCTCTACACACACGCCACGACTCAGTATTAACCAGGGGCCACGCTGACTCCACACACCTCTACACACACACCACGACTCAGTATTAACCAGGGGCCACGCTGACTCCACACACCTCTACACACACACCACGACTCAGTATTAACCAGGGGCCACACTGACTCCACACACCTCTACACACACGCCACGACTCAGTATTAACCAGGGGCCACGCTGACTCCACACACCTCTACACACACGCCACGACTCAGTATTAACCAGGGGCCACGCTGACTCCACACACCTCTACACACACGCCACGACTCAGTATTAACCAGGGGCCACGCTGACTCCACACACCTCTACACACACGCCATGACTCAGTATTAACCAGGGGCCACGCTGACTCCACACACCTCTACACACACGCCACGACTCAGTATTAACCAGGGGCCACGCTGACTCCACACACCTCTACACACACGCCACGACTCAGTATTAACCAGGGGCCACACTGACTCCATACACCTCTACACACACGCCACGACTCAGTATTAACCAGGGGCCACACTGACTCCACACACCATTACACACACACCACGACTCAGTATTAACCAGGGGCCACGCTGACTCCACACACCTCTACACACACGCCACGACTCAGTATTAACCAGGGGCCACGCTGACTCCACACACCTCTACACACACGCCACGACTCAGTATTAACCAGGGGCCACGCTGACTCCACACACCATTACACACACGCCACGACTCAGTATTAACCAGGGGCCACGCTGACTCCACACACCTCTACACACACACCACGACTCAGTATTAACCAGGGGCCACGCTGACTCCACACACCATTACACACACACCACGACTCAGTATTAACCAGGGGCCACGCTGACTCCACACACCATTACACACACGCCACGACTCAGTATTAACCAGGGGCCACGCTGACTCCACACACCATTACACACACGCCACGACTCAGTATTAACCAGGGGCCACGCTGACTCCACACACCATTACACACACGCCACGACTCAGTATTAACCAGGGGCCACACTGACTCCACACACCTCTACACACACGCCACGACTCAGTATTAACCAGGGGCCACGCTGACTCCACACACCATTACACACACGCCACGACTCAGTATTAACCAGGGCCACGCTGACTCCACACACCTCTACACACACGCCATGACTCAGTATTAACCAGGGGCCACACTGACTCCACACACCTCTACACACACGCCACGACTCAGTATTAACCAGGGGCCACGCTGACTCCACACACCTCTACACACACGCCATGACTCAGTATTAACCAGGGGCCACACTGACTCCACACACCTCTACACACACGCCACGACTCAGTATTAACCAGGGGCCACGCTGACTCCACACACCATTACACACACACCACGACTCAGTATTAACCAGGGGCCACGCTGACTCCACACACCTCTACACACACGCCACGACTCAGTATTAACCAGGGGCCACGCTGACTCCACACACCTCTACACACACACCACGACTCAGTATTAACCAGGGGCCACACTGACTCCACACACCATTACACACACACCACGACTCAGTATTAACCAGGGGCCACGCTGACTCCACACACCTCTACACACACACCACGACTCAGTATTAACCAGGGGCCACACTGACTCCACACACCATTACACACACACCACGACTCAGTATTAACCAGGGGCCACGCTGACTCCACACACCTCTACACACACGCCACGACTCAGTATTAACCAGGGGCCACGCTGACTCCACACACCTCTACACACACACCACGACTCAGTATTAACCAGGGGCCACACTGACTCCACACACCATTACACACACACCACGACTCAGTATTAACCAGGGGCCACGCTGACTCCACACACCTCTACACACACACCACGACTCAGTATTAACCAGGGGCCACACTGACTCCACACACCATTACACACACACCACGACTCAGTATTAACCAGGGGCCACGCTGACTCCACACACCTCTACACACACACCACGACTCAGTATTAACCAGGGGCCACACTGACTCCACACACCGCTACACACACGCCACGACTCAGTATTAACCAGGGGCCACGCTGACTCCACACACCTCTACACACACGCCACGACTCAGTATTAACCAGGGGCCACGCTGACTCCACACACCTCTACACACACGCCACGACTCAGTATTAACCAGGGGCCACTCTGACTCCACACACCTCTACACACACACCACGACTCAGTATTAACCAGGGGCCACGCTGACTCCACACACCTCTACACACACACCACGACTCAGTATTAACCAGGGGCCACGCTGACTCCACACACCTCTACACACACGCCACGACTCAGTATTAACCAGGGGCCACGCTGACTCCACACACCTCTACACACACGCCACGACTCAGTATTAACCAGGGGCCACGCTGACTCCACACACCTCTACACACACACCACGACTCAGTATTAACCAGGGGCCACGCTGACTCCACACACCTCTACACACACACCACGACTCAGTATTAACCAGGGGCCACACTGACTCCACACACCTCTACACACACGCCACGACTCAGTATTAACCAGGGGCCACGCTGACTCCACACACCTCTACACACACACCACGACTCAGTATTAACCAGGGGCCACGCTGACTCCACACACCTCTACACACACGCCACGACTCAGTATTAACCAGGGGCCACGCTGACTCCACGCACCGCTACACACACGCCACGACTCAGTATTAACCAGGGGCCACACTGACTCCACGCACCGCTACACACACGCCACGACTCAGTATTAACCAGGGGCCACACTGACTCCACTCACCATTACACACACGCCACGACTCAGTATTATCCAGGGGCCACGCTGACTCCACACACCATTACACACACGCCACGACTCAGTATTAACCAGGGGCCACGCTGACTCCACACACCTCTACACACACGCCACGACTCAGTATTAACCAGGGGCCACGCTGACTCCACACACCTCTACACACACACCACGACTCAGTATTAACCAGGGGCCACGCTGACTCCACACACCTCTACACACACACCACGACTCAGTATTAACCAGGGGCCACACTGACTCCACACACCTCTACACACACGCCACGACTCAGTATTAACCAGGGGCCACGCTGACTCCACACACCTCTACACACACGCCACGACTCAGTATTAACCAGGGGCCACGCTGACTCCACACACCTCTACACACACGCCACGACTCAGTATTAACCAGGGGCCACGCTGACTCCACACACCTCTACACACACGCCATGACTCAGTATTAACCAGGGGCCACGCTGACTCCCCACACCTCTACACACACGCCACGACTCAGTATTAACCAGGGGCCACGCTGACTCCACACACCTCTACACACACGCCACGACTCAGTATTAACCAGGGGCCACACTGACTCCATACACCTCTACACACACGCCACGACTCAGTATTAACCAGGGGCCACACTGACTCCACACACCATTACACACACACCACGACTCAGTATTAACCAGGGGCCACGCTGACTCCACACACCTCTACACACACGCCACGACTCAGTATTAACCAGGGGCCACGCTGACTCCACACACCTCTACACACATGCCACGACTCAGTATTAACCAGGGGCCACACTGACTCCACACACCATTACACACACGCCACGACTCAGTATTAACCAGGGGCCACACTGACTCCACACACCGCTACACACACGCCACGACTCAGTATTAACCAGGGGCCACGCTGACTCCACACACCTCTACACACATGCCACGACTCAGTATTAACCAGGGGCCACGCTGACTCCACACACCTCTACACACACACCACGACTCAGTATTAACCAGGGGCCACACTGACTCCACACACCGCTACACACACGCCACGACTCAGTATTAACCAGGGGCCACGCTGACTCCACACACCATTACACACACGCCACGACTCAGTATTAACCAGGGGCCACGCTGACTCCACACACCATTACACACACACCACGACTCAGTATTAACCAGGGGCCACGCTGACTCCACACACCTCTACACACACGCCACGACTCAGTATTAACCAGGGGCCACGCTGACTCCACACACCTCTACACACACACCACGACTCAGTATTAACCAGGGGCCACACTGACTCCACACACCATTACACACACACCACGACTCAGTATTAACCAGGGGCCACGCTGACTCCACACACCTCTACACACACACCACGACTCAGTATTAACCAGGGGCCACACTGACTCCACACACCATTACACACACACCACGACTCAGTATTAACCAGGGGCCACGCTGACTCCACACACCTCTACACACACACCACGACTCAGTATTAACCAGGGGCCACACTGACTCCACACACCGCTACACACACGCCACGACTCAGTATTAACCAGGGGCCACGCTGACTCCACACACCTCTACACACACGCCACGACTCAGTATTAACCAGGGGCCACGCTGACTCCACACACCTCTACACACACGCCACGACTCAGTATTAACCAGGGGCCACTCTGACTCCACACACCTCTACACACACACCACGACTCAGTATTAACCAGGGGCCACGCTGACTCCACACACCTCTACACACACACCACGACTCAGTATTAACCAGGGGCCACGCTGACTCCACACACCTCTACACACACGCCACGACTCAGTATTAACCAGGGGCCACGCTGACTCCACACACCTCTACACACACGCCACGACTCAGTATTAACCAGGGGCCACGCTGACTCCACACACCTCTACACACACACCACGACTCAGTATTAACCAGGGGCCACGCTGACTCCACACACCTCTACACACACACCACGACTCAGTATTAACCAGGGGCCACACTGACTCCACACACCTCTACACACACGCCACGACTCAGTATTAACCAGGGGCCACGCTGACTCCACACACCTCTACACACACACCACGACTCAGTATTAACCAGGGGCCACGCTGACTCCACACACCTCTACACACACGCCACGACTCAGTATTAACCAGGGGCCACACTGACTCCACACACCTCTACACACACACCACGACTCAGTATTAACCAGGGGCCACACTGACTCCACACACCATTACACACACACCACGACTCAGTATTAACCAGGGGCCACACTGACTCCACACACCTCTACACACACGCCACGACTCAGTATTAACCAGGGGCCACACTGACTCCACACACCTCTACACACACGCCACGACTCAGTATTAACCAGGGGCCACACTGACTCCACACACCATTACACACACACCACGACTCAGTATTAACCAGGGGCCACACTGACTCCACACACCATTACACACACACCACGACTCAGTATTAACCAGGGGCCACGCTGACTCCACACACCATTACACACACGCCACGACTCAGTATTAACCAGGGGCCACGCTGACTCCACACACCATTACACACACACCACGACTCAGTATTAACCAGGGGCCACGCTGACTCCACACACCTCTACACACACGCCACGACTCAGTATTAACCAGGGGCCACACTGACTCCACACACCTCTACACACACGCCATGACTCAGTATTAACCAGGGGCCACGCTGACTCCACACACCTCTACACACACGCCACGACTCAGTATTAACCAGGGCCACGCTGACTCCACACACCTCTACACATACGCCACGACTCAGTATTAACCAGGGGCCACGCTGACTCCACACACCTCTACACATACGCCATGACTCAGTATTAACCAGGGGCCACGCTGACGGCAGTGGTCTGTTTGCAGAGATGATGACGCAGGTTTGTTCACATTTTGGGGTTTTGTTCTTTGGTAATACTGACCGCTGTGAGGTGGGAGCTGGACTCTGGCTTGGACACCTCATGGCTGTTGAAAAAAATGGTCTTCCTGTCTGAAGGCATAAAGAAAGCACAAGTGTATGTGATATAGGGAGGAATACACAAAAGAATAAGATGGGGAGAGTGCAGGACAGGACAGGAACGAAGAGAAAAGCTGACGTGTGATGTGCAGACTGACCACAGGGGCCCGAAGGAAAGTTCTTGAGTGAGGGTCTCTCCACACAGAAGTGTCGGTCTCCCACCACAAACACTTTGTGTAGAACCGCGCCGTGGTTGACAAAGCTCTGCAGCACACATGGTGGGTGGATATCGGCCAGACTTCCTCCACTGAAGATCAGAGACATCTGTTGGACGCGAAGCCAGCAGGAAGAACAGACACGAGTAAAGGGCAGTGAATGACAGAATGAGGGAAGGAGGGAAAGAAGAAAAAACGAAAGGAAGGAATGCAGAAATACATTAATCAATCAGTCAGTTAATTAATCAATGACAGAACGAGTAAGCAAAAAATGTAAATTTACAGGCAAAAGGGACAAAAACAGAAAAATCCAATGAACTGTCTGTACACCACCCACCTCATGGGAAAGTGAGCCATGGGCCACTCTGGTTTTACAAACTGGGGACACCAAAGACAAAGAGGACGTTCTTATACAATCTGGTATGTTTGAAAGACAAAGTGTTCGGGGCTGACATAGATGTACTAACGGTTGACCACGCCGTGCAGCGTGACGCTACAGATGGACTGTACTGACTGAGAGGGAAGCCGAGGCCCTGGGCCTCCACGGCCTGCTGGATGGACGACACATCACCGGCACTGTGGATCTCCAGATAGGGAGGGCTGCAGATCTTCCAGTCTGTGATGCACAGTAGCAAATGGCAGAATAGAATAGAATGGAACAGAATGGAATAGAGGAGAGAATACCGAATGAAAGGTAATATCAAGTGGCCATTAGACAACATATATATTTCCATACTCTGCTTATCTAACAACATAGGGATGTGGCAGTATCTACCAACACACAATAACTCTGCATATACATATTGTGCGTAAGACTGACGCTGTGCTGTACCTCGGAGTGAATTGTGCAGTTTGCTCATGATCCGATAGGAAGCAAAGCGGTCTAGCAGCCGGGTCATAGCAGGCAGAGGATCCAGAACAACAGTACTAGGATGGGCTGACATATAACTCTGCAATTTAAAAAAAGAATGGTGCACTTGTCACTTCCAGCACTAGGGGTGTCACAATATACCGCTGGTGACGATAACTGTGATATTTAAAACATGAAATACTGATATCATATTAATAATCCAGCCACTGAGGTGCACAAGCCAGTGCATTCTTAGTCCCAAGCCCGGATAAATGGGGAGGGTTGCATCAGCAAGGGCATCCGATGTAAAACCTTTGCCAAATCAAATATGTGGATCATAAATCCGGTTTCCTCCCGCAGTCCAAAGACGCGTAGGTCAGGTGACTCAGTCACACTAAACTGTCCCTAGGTGGGAACGTGTGTGTGTGTGTGTGTGTGTGTGTGTGTGTGTGTGGGCCCTGTGATGGCCCGGCGGCCTGTCCAGGGTGTCTCCCCATCTGCCGCCCAATGACTGCTGGGATGATAGGCTCCAGCATCCCCGCGAGCCAGAGTAAGAATAAGCGGTTTGGATAATGAATGAATAAATAAATGAATGAATCAGATTTCCGTACTGGGTTACCAACAACCACCAGCGGTACTGTTGGTCAGCAGGGTGCCGATGGAAACTAGGCTACTGTTGGGCGAAGGAGAGGGGGAAGGCATGTCCAGAGGCAGCGGGAGGCAGAGGGGAGAGTCGGAACTTTGAATGTTGGCACTAAGACTGGCAAAGGGCGAGAGCTGGCTGACATGATGAAAAGAAGGACGGTATATAGACATACTGTGTGTGCAAGAGACCAGGTGGAAGGGGAGTAAGGCCAGGAGTATCGGAGGTGGGTTCAAACTCTTCTACCATGGTGTGAATGGGAGGAGAAATGGGGTAGGGGTAATTCTGAAGGAGGAGTATGTCAGGAGCGTGCTGGAGGTGAAGAGAGTGTCAGACAGAGTGATGAGTATGAAGCTGGAAATGGAAGGTGTGTTGCTGAATGTTATCAGCACATATGCCCCGCAAGTTGGGTGTGAGATGGAGGAGAAAGAAGAATTGTGGAGTGAGTCGGACGACGTGGTGGAGAGGGTAGCCAAGGAGGAGAGAGTGGTGATTGGAGCGGACTTCAATGGACATGTTGGTGATGGGTAGGTGTGGTGTCAAGGAGAGAAATGTGGAAGGACAGATGGTGGTGGATTTTGCGAAAAGGATGGAAATGGCTGTGGTGAATACATATTTCAAGAAGAGGGAGGAACACAGGGTGATGTACAAGAGTGGAGGAAAGTACACACAGGTGGACTATATCTTATGTAGGAGGTGTGATCTAAAAGGGATTGGAGACTGCAAGGTGGTGACAGGGGAGAACGTAGCTAGGCAGCATCGGATGGTGGTCTGTAGGATGACTTTGGAGACCAAGAAGAGGAAGGGAGTGAAGACACAGCCGAAGATCAAATGGTGGAAGTTGAAGAAGGAAGACTGTTGTGTGGAGTTCAGGCAGGAGGTAAGACAGGCACTGGGTGGTAGTGAAGAGTTGCCGGATGGCTGGAAAACCACTGCAGAAATAGTGAAGGAGACAGCTAGGAAGGTACTTGGTGTGTCATCAGGACAGAGGAAGGAAGACGAGGAGACTTGGTGGTGGAATGAGGAAGGAGAGGTTGACAAAGCAGAAGTGGGATAGTCAGAGAGATGAAGTGTAAAGCAAAGAGAGAGGTGGTGAACAGTGGCAGCTGGTGCTAACAAATTTTTTTGGGGGGGGGCGCTATTTACCCTGATAAAATGTGAAGGCTACATTGTCCTTAATAAATCTGTAACTGTGTGGACATTGAAGCTGCTGTCAGGTGTGCTGCGCCAAAGTAAATTGCGCCCCACCCTCAAAAACAATTGTTAGCACCAGCCGCCACTGGTGGCGAAGGCAAAGGAAAAGGCGTATGGTGAGTTGTGAGACAGGTTGGACACTAAGGAAGGAGAAAAGGACTTGTACCGATTGGCTAGACAGAGAGGCCGAGCTGGGAAGGATGTGCAGCAAGTTAGGGCGATCAAGGATAGAGATGGAAATGTGCTGACAAGTGAGGAGAGTGTGCTGAGAAGGTGGAAGGAGGACTTTGAGGAACTGATGAATGAAGAAAATGAGAGAGAGAGAAGGGTGGATGATGTAGGGATAGTGAATCAGGAAGTTCAGCAGATTAGCAAGGAGGAAGTGAGGGCAGCTATGAAGAGGATGAAGAGTGGAAAGGCAGTTGGTCCTGATGACATACCTGTGGAGGCATGGAGATGTTTAGGAGAGATGGCAGTGGAGTTTTTAACTAGATTGTTTAACACAATCTTGGAAAGTGAGAGGATGCCTGAGGAGTGGAGAAGAAGCATACTGGTACCGATTTTCAAGAACAAGGGTGATGTGCAGAACTGTAACAACTACAGAGGTATAAAGTTGATCAGCCACAGCATGAAGATTTGGGAAAGAGTAATAGAAGCTAGGTTAAGAGGAGGAGAGGTGGTGATCAGTGAGCAGCAGTATGGTTTCATGCCAGGAAAGAGCACCACAGATGTGATGTCTGCTTTGAGAATGTTGATGGCGAGGCCGCTCTGGTGGCCGAGCGGAATAACCCGCCGCTCTTGCAGTCCGCTCGTCACGTGGCTGGGAGGTTCGTATCCCAGACTCGCCGTAACCGGTCACGGCCAGAGCGTCCACGGGGTCAGGTCTTCATTAGGCCACCCTTACCCGAGGGATGGTGGGTGTAGATCGGTGTAGTGTTTGGGGACTCGTCGTTCTCCTGTGACCCCTCTGGCCCATCCGGGCACCTGCAACCGAAAGCATTGTCCCTACGTCTCCTTCGCGGCCTGAAGGTGATGCAATCCATGCGAGGAGGCTTCAGCGTGTAAAATAGCGAGAGCAGCCAACACGAGTTTGAAGGAAGCTGGTGTTACGACTATCTCCTTCCTGTGGAAACATGAGCCATATGCCATTGGGTTAATCGGGTGGGATAAGGGGAAAAACTAGAAATAAACAAAAAAGGAAGAAAAAGAAAAGAGAATGTTGATGGAGAAGTATAGAGGAGGCCAGAAAGAGTTACATTGTGTCTTTGTAGATTTAGAGAAAGCATACGACAGGGTGCCGAGAGAGGAGGTGTGGTATTGTATGAGGAAGTCAGGAGTTGCAGAGAAGTATGTAGGAGTGGTGCAGGATATGTATGAGGGCAGTGTAGCAGTGGTGAGGTGGTGGTTGGAATGACAGATGGGTTCAAGGTGGAGGTGGGATTACATCAAGGATCGGGTCTGAGCCCTTTCTTGTTTGCAATGGTGATGGACAGGTTGACGGACGAGATCAGGCAGGAGTCTCCATGGACGATGATGTTTGCGGATTACATTGTGATCTGTAGTGAGAGTAGGGTGCAGGTGGAGGAGAGCCTGGAGAGGTGGAGGTATGCGCTGGAGAGAAGAGGAATGAAAGTCAGTGGGAGCAAGATGGAATACCTATGTGTGAATGAGAGGGAGGACAGTGGAATGGTCAGGATGCAAGGAGTGGAGGTGACGAAGGTGGATGAGTTTAAATACTTGGGGTCAACTGTCCAAAGTAACAGGGAGTCTAGAAGAGAGGTGGAGTAGAGAGTGCAGGCAGGGTGGAGTGGGTGGAGAAGTGTGTCAGGAGTGATTTGTGACAGAAGGGTACCAGCAAGAGTTAAAGGGAAGGTTTACAAGATGGTTGTGAGACCAGCTATGTTGTATGGTTTGGAGACAGTGGCACTGATGAAAAGACAGGAGGTGGAGCTGGAGGTGGCAGAGATGAAGATGATAAGATTTTCACTGGGAGTAACGAAGAAGGACAGGATTAGGAAGGAGTATATTAGAGGGACAGCTCAGGTTGGACGGTTTGGAGACAAAGCAAGAGAGGCAAGATTGAGATGGTTTGGACATGTGTGGAGGAGAGATGCTGGGTATATTGGGAGAAGGATGCTGAATATGGAGCTGCCAGGGAAGAGGAGAAGAGGGAGGCCAAAGAGGAGGTTTATGGATGTGGTGAGGGAGGACATGCAGGTGGCTGGTGTGACAGAGGAAGATGCAGAGGACAGGAAGAGATGGAGACGGAGGATCCGCTGTGACGACCCGGTAGTAGCCGAAAGTGGTAGTAGTAGTAGATTTCGATAATATCGTTATCGTGAATTCTTTTGACCCCGATAATCATGTAGTGAAAATCTAACATCGTGACAGCCCTATCCAGCACCCTAATTAAAGGCGTTAATCACCAGCAAACCTATAAAATTACTGCTCAGCCTGTTTTCAATGGTTGAAATGCAACACAGGCCTTGGAGTCGTCCTACCTGGAAGTTGGTGAGAAGCTGTTGTGACTGGCTGTCGTGTTCTGCATCCACAATGACATCAGACAGCTTGTGGACGATGACGTCGAAGGGTCCCTGGGACACCAGCGGCTGACTGAGGTCAATCTGGAACAGCAGAGAAACTGTTCTGCTTCTCACCAGCAGCTCTGCACATGCTCAGTGTCCTGCACAGAGCTCTGGCACACATTGAAGTGAAACAGTAGACCTGACTAAGTAGGAGCTCAGTTAATACTTCCTTTTTATTCTGAAAATTAATCATCAATATTTTTGAAAAGTAGCCACAAAAAGCCACCTTTTTGCTTATTTTTCATGTGTTTTAAGGAGACGCTGTAATGGCAAGTAGTTCTATCACAGTTGTATTTTACAAACGTGTGTCTGTGCAGAAAGATTCAACATAAAGTGTGGCGTAAGCACGAATGCAACATCCAAGAAGATATGAAATCATCATTGCTTTGTGTAATCCAGCCTCGCCCTAGTTTGTGC
>NW_026611121.1:0-2500 GCF_029633865.1 Lampris incognitus
CGACAGAATACAGATCCCATGAAGGAGACAAGTTGTCCTGTCTTTCCTACACAACGCAATGAAAAAGTAGACCGGTCACACGAGGACTTTGAGAAAATGTCTTCCGGGAAGCCCCGCGAGGTAAACACGGAGCTGCTCCACCCCTCCCCATACAGATGTTGGAGGGGGGGGGGGCGGCAAGCCTCGCGAGGGGAGCCGTGGAAGAGCAACTGGGATAGACGGTCCGGCTGAGCACCGCCGAGCACGCTGTCGAGCTGTGCAACGGAGAGGACGACTACGCGGTAGAGCCCCTCCCACTCCGCACTCCGCTCGCCACTAAGAACATTAAATAAAGGACATCGATCCGCCAGACCGGAGGAACCGACCGCCCGAACGCCGGCAAAGCCGGCCGGCGGACACCCTCCGAAGGCGTGTTAAGTTGGCCCATCGATCAGGACACAAACACGCAACAAATCCAGTCCGGGGTGTGGTGTAAGCAGCCCTACTGTAACCAGCCCTGCCAGAGAAATCACCTAACCCTAACCCTAAACGTACGGCAGACGCGTCCCCTGGCTCTCACATTGACAACTGAGAGGCTTCTGAAAACCTGGCCACGCCCATCAGTAAAAACCACTACAGCAAGTGACGACATATGTACCTTCAAAGTGCTGTACTACAGGGTGCTGTTCAAAAGGTATCTATCCCGTTTACTCTCTATGCTTCATATATCATCATATTATTGAAAAGTGCAAGCCTTTAGGGACAACAGCAACTCAAGTCGCCAACGCTCTGTTGACTCAATAACTGCAGAGATCCAAACTTCTCCTGGCATTAACATCGGCACAAAAACTGTGCGCCGGGAGCTTCGTGGAATATGGGTTTCTATGGATTCAGAATGACATGTCAGAAAAGCTCCTGTAGGTGTAATGGTCAGTTATCTCAATACTTTTGGACATATATTGTGCGTGTGCGTGTGTCTGTGATACCTAACATAAACACACCTGTATTACTAGAATTGATAGTTCACGCCACAAAAGTGAGGGGCAAACATAGAAAAGCGTGCAACCCAGCCACTGAGGATGCACAAGCCAGTGCATTCTTAGTGCAGGTCCCAAGCCAGGACAAAAGCGGAGGGTTACGTCAGGAAGGGCATCCGGCGTCAAATCTTTGCCAAATCAAATATGCGGATCATAAATAAGATTTCCATACCGGATCGGTCGAGGCCCGGGTTACCGACGACCGCCATCGGTACTGTTAACCAGCGGAGTGCCGGTGGAAACTAGGCTACTGTTGGGCGAAGGAAAAGGAGAGGGGGAAGGCATGTCCAGAGGCAGCTAGAGAGGAGGAAGGGTAGGCGTGTGGAGGTGAGAGTCAGTCGGAACTTTGAATGTTGGCACTATGGCTAGTAAAGGGAGAGAGCTGGCTGACGTGATGGAAAGAAGAAAGGTGACAAGAGACAAGGTGGAAGGGGAGTAAGGCCAGGAGTATCGCAGGTGGGTTCAAACTCTTCTACCATGGTGCGAATGGGAGGAGAAATGGGGTAGGGGTCATTCTGAAGGAAGAGTATGTCAAGAGCGTGCTGGAGGTGAACACAGTGTCAGACAGAGTGAGGATTATGAAGCTGGAAATCGAAGGTGTATTGCTGACGGTTATCAGCGCATATGCCCCGCAAGTCGGGTGTAAGATGGACGAAAAAGAAGAATTCTGGAGTTGAGTTGGACGACGTGGTGGAAAGGGGACCCAAGGAGGAGGGAGTGGTGATTGGAGCGGACTTCGATGGACACGTTGCTGAAGGGAACAGAGGTGATGAGGAGTTGATGGTAAGGTATGGAATCGAGGAGAGAAATGTGGAAGGACAGATGGTGTTCGATTTTGCGAAAAGGATGGAAATGGCTGAGGTGAATACATATTTCAAGAAGAGGGAGGAGCACAGGGTGACGACGTATACGAGTGGAGGAAAGTGCACACAGGTGGACTATATCTTGTGTAGAAGGCGCGATGTAAAAGGGATTGCATACTGCAAGGTGGTGACAGGGGAGAACGTAGCTAGGCAGCATCGGATGGTGGTCTGTAAGATGACTTTGGAGACCAACATGAGGAAGCGAGTGAAGACACAGCCGAAGATCAAATGGTGGAAGTTGAAGAAGGAAGACTGTTGTGTGGAGTTCAGGCAGGAGTTAACACAGGCACTGAGTGGTAGTGAAGAGTTGCCAGATGGCTGGGCAAGCGCTGCAGAAATAGCGAGGAAGACAGCTAGGAAGGTACTTGGTGTGTCATCGGGACAGAGGAAGGAAGACAAGGAGACTTGGCGGTGGTGGTGGTGGTGGTGGTGGTGGTGGTGGTGGTGGTGGTGGTGGTGGTGGTGGAAGGAGGAAGTAGAGCAAAGTATACAGAGGAAAAGGTTGGCAAAGAAGAAGTGGGATAGTCAGAGAGATGAAGAAAGTACACAGGAGTACAAGGAGATGCAGCGTAAAGCAAAGAGAGAGGTGGCAAAGGTAAAGGAAAAGTCGTACGGTGAGCT
>NW_026611121.1:12500-15000 GCF_029633865.1 Lampris incognitus
CAAGCCTCGCGAGGGGAGCCGTGGAAGAGCAACTGGGATAGACGGTCCGGCTGAGCACCGCCGAGCACGCTGTCGAGCTGTGCAACGGAGAGGACGACTACGCGGTAGAGCCCCTCCCACTCCGCACTCCGCTCGCCACTAAGAACATTAAATAAAGGACATCGATCCGCCAGACCGGAGGAACCGACCGCCCGAACGCCGGCAAAGCCGGCCGGCGGACACCCTCCGAAGGCGTGTTAAGTTGGCCCATCGATCAGGACACAAACACGCAACAAATCCAGTCCGGGGTGTGGTGTAAGCAGCCCTACTGTAACCAGCCCTGCCAGAGAAATCACCTAACCCTAACCCTAAACGTACGGCAGACGCGTCCCCTGGCTCTCACATTGACAACTGAGAGGCTTCTGAAAACCTGGCCACGCCCATCAGTAAAAACCACTACAGCAAGTGACGACATATGTACCTTCAAAGTGCTGTACTACAGGGTGCTGTTCAAAAGGTATCTATCCCGTTTACTCTCTATGCTTCATATATCATCATATTATTGAAAAGTGCAAGCCTTTAGGGACAACAGCAACTCAAGTCGCCAACGCTCTGTTGACTCAATAACTGCAGAGATCCAAACTTCTCCTGGCATTAACATCGGCACAAAAACTGTGCGCCGGGAGCTTCGTGGAATATGGGTTTCTATGGATTCAGAATGACATGTCAGAAAAGCTCCTGTAGGTGTAATGGTCAGTTATCTCAATACTTTTGGACATATATTGTGCGTGTGCGTGTGTCTGTGATACCTAACATAAACACACCTGTATTACTAGAATTGATAGTTCACGCCACAAAAGTGAGGGGCAAACATAGAAAAGCGTGCAACCCAGCCACTGAGGATGCACAAGCCAGTGCATTCTTAGTGCAGGTCCCAAGCCAGGACAAAAGCGGAGGGTTACGTCAGGAAGGGCATCCGGCGTCAAATCTTTGCCAAATCAAATATGCGGATCATAAATAAGATTTCCATACCGGATCGGTCGAGGCCCGGGTTACCGACGACCGCCATCGGTACTGTTAACCAGCGGAGTGCCGGTGGAAACTAGGCTACTGTTGGGCGAAGGAAAAGGAGAGGGGGAAGGCATGTCCAGAGGCAGCTAGAGAGGAGGAAGGGTAGGCGTGTGGAGGTGAGAGTCAGTCGGAACTTTGAATGTTGGCACTATGGCTAGTAAAGGGAGAGAGCTGGCTGACGTGATGGAAAGAAGAAAGGTGACAAGAGACAAGGTGGAAGGGGAGTAAGGCCAGGAGTATCGCAGGTGGGTTCAAACTCTTCTACCATGGTGCGAATGGGAGGAGAAATGGGGTAGGGGTCATTCTGAAGGAAGAGTATGTCAAGAGCGTGCTGGAGGTGAACACAGTGTCAGACAGAGTGAGGATTATGAAGCTGGAAATCGAAGGTGTATTGCTGACGGTTATCAGCGCATATGCCCCGCAAGTCGGGTGTAAGATGGACGAAAAAGAAGAATTCTGGAGTTGAGTTGGACGACGTGGTGGAAAGGGGACCCAAGGAGGAGGGAGTGGTGATTGGAGCGGACTTCGATGGACACGTTGCTGAAGGGAACAGAGGTGATGAGGAGTTGATGGTAAGGTATGGAATCGAGGAGAGAAATGTGGAAGGACAGATGGTGTTCGATTTTGCGAAAAGGATGGAAATGGCTGAGGTGAATACATATTTCAAGAAGAGGGAGGAGCACAGGGTGACGACGTATACGAGTGGAGGAAAGTGCACACAGGTGGACTATATCTTGTGTAGAAGGCGCGATGTAAAAGGGATTGCATACTGCAAGGTGGTGACAGGGGAGAACGTAGCTAGGCAGCATCGGATGGTGGTCTGTAAGATGACTTTGGAGACCAACATGAGGAAGCGAGTGAAGACACAGCCGAAGATCAAATGGTGGAAGTTGAAGAAGGAAGACTGTTGTGTGGAGTTCAGGCAGGAGTTAACACAGGCACTGAGTGGTAGTGAAGAGTTGCCAGATGGCTGGGCAAGCGCTGCAGAAATAGCGAGGAAGACAGCTAGGAAGGTACTTGGTGTGTCATCGGGACAGAGGAAGGAAGACAAGGAGACTTGGCGGTGGTGGTGGTGGTGGTGGTGGTGGTGGTGGTGGTGGTGGTGGTGGTGGTGGTGGAAGGAGGAAGTAGAGCAAAGTATACAGAGGAAAAGGTTGGCAAAGAAGAAGTGGGATAGTCAGAGAGATGAAGAAAGTACACAGGAGTACAAGGAGATGCAGCGTAAAGCAAAGAGAGAGGTGGCAAAGGTAAAGGAAAAGTCGTACGGTGAGCTGTATGACAGGTTAGACACTAAGGAAGGAGAAAAAGACTTGTACAGATTGGCTAGACAGAGAGACCGAGCTGCCGAGGATGTGCGACAAGTTAGGGCGATCAAAGATACAGATGGAAATGTGCTGCCAAGCGAGGAGAGTGTGCTACGAAGTGGAAGGACTGCTTTGACGGGCTGATA
>NW_026611121.1:25000-27500 GCF_029633865.1 Lampris incognitus
CGACCGCCCGAACGCCGGCAAAGCCGGCCGGCGGACACCCTCCGAAGGCGTGTTAAGTTGGCCCATCGATCAGGACACAAACACGCAACAAATCCAGTCCGGGGTGTGGTGTAAGCAGCCCTACTGTAACCAGCCCTGCCAGAGAAATCACCTAACCCTAACCCTAAACGTACGGCAGACGCGTCCCCTGGCTCTCACATTGACAACTGAGAGGCTTCTGAAAACCTGGCCACGCCCATCAGTAAAAACCACTACAGCAAGTGACGACATATGTACCTTCAAAGTGCTGTACTACAGGGTGCTGTTCAAAAGGTATCTATCCCGTTTACTCTCTATGCTTCATATATCATCATATTATTGAAAAGTGCAAGCCTTTAGGGACAACAGCAACTCAAGTCGCCAACGCTCTGTTGACTCAATAACTGCAGAGATCCAAACTTCTCCTGGCATTAACATCGGCACAAAAACTGTGCGCCGGGAGCTTCGTGGAATATGGGTTTCTATGGATTCAGAATGACATGTCAGAAAAGCTCCTGTAGGTGTAATGGTCAGTTATCTCAATACTTTTGGACATATATTGTGCGTGTGCGTGTGTCTGTGATACCTAACATAAACACACCTGTATTACTAGAATTGATAGTTCACGCCACAAAAGTGAGGGGCAAACATAGAAAAGCGTGCAACCCAGCCACTGAGGATGCACAAGCCAGTGCATTCTTAGTGCAGGTCCCAAGCCAGGACAAAAGCGGAGGGTTACGTCAGGAAGGGCATCCGGCGTCAAATCTTTGCCAAATCAAATATGCGGATCATAAATAAGATTTCCATACCGGATCGGTCGAGGCCCGGGTTACCGACGACCGCCATCGGTACTGTTAACCAGCGGAGTGCCGGTGGAAACTAGGCTACTGTTGGGCGAAGGAAAAGGAGAGGGGGAAGGCATGTCCAGAGGCAGCTAGAGAGGAGGAAGGGTAGGCGTGTGGAGGTGAGAGTCAGTCGGAACTTTGAATGTTGGCACTATGGCTAGTAAAGGGAGAGAGCTGGCTGACGTGATGGAAAGAAGAAAGGTGACAAGAGACAAGGTGGAAGGGGAGTAAGGCCAGGAGTATCGCAGGTGGGTTCAAACTCTTCTACCATGGTGCGAATGGGAGGAGAAATGGGGTAGGGGTCATTCTGAAGGAAGAGTATGTCAAGAGCGTGCTGGAGGTGAACACAGTGTCAGACAGAGTGAGGATTATGAAGCTGGAAATCGAAGGTGTATTGCTGACGGTTATCAGCGCATATGCCCCGCAAGTCGGGTGTAAGATGGACGAAAAAGAAGAATTCTGGAGTTGAATTGGACGACGTGGTGGAAAGGGGACCCAAGGAGGAGGGAGTGGTGATTGGAGCGGACTTCGATGGACACGTTGCTGAAGGGAACAGAGGTGATGAGGAGTTGATGGTAAGGTATGGAATCGAGGAGAGAAATGTGGAAGGACAGATGGTGTTCGATTTTGCGAAAAGGATGGAAATGGCTGAGGTGAATACATATTTCAAGAAGAGGGAGGAGCACAGGGTGACGACGTATACGAGTGGAGGAAAGTGCACACAGGTGGACTATATCTTGTGTAGAAGGCGCGATGTAAAAGGGATTGCATACTGCAAGGTGGTGACAGGGGAGAACGTAGCTAGGCAGCATCGGATGGTGGTCTGTAAGATGACTTTGGAGACCAACATGAGGAAGCGAGTGAAGACACAGCCGAAGATCAAATGGTGGAAGTTGAAGAAGGAAGACTGTTGTGTGGAGTTCAGGCAGGAGTTAACACAGGCACTGAGTGGTAGTGAAGAGTTGCCAGATGGCTGGGCAAGCGCTGCAGAAATAGCGAGGAAGACAGCTAGGAAGGTACTTGGTGTGTCATCGGGACAGAGGAAGGAAGACAAGGAGACTTGGCGGTGGTGGTGGTGGTGGTGGTGGTGGTGGTGGTGGTGGTGGTGGTGGTGGTGGTGGAAGGAGGAAGTAGAGCAAAGTATACAGAGGAAAAGGTTGGCAAAGAAGAAGTGGGATAGTCAGAGAGATGAAGAAAGTACACAGGAGTACAAGGAGATGCAGCGTAAAGCAAAGAGAGAGGTGGCAAAGGTAAAGGAAAAGTCGTACGGTGAGCTGTATGACAGGTTAGACACTAAGGAAGGAGAAAAAGACTTGTACAGATTGGCTAGACAGAGAGACCGAGCTGCCGAGGATGTGCGACAAGTTAGGGCGATCAAAGATACAGATGGAAATGTGCTGCCAAGCGAGGAGAGTGTGCTACGAAGTGGAAGGACTGCTTTGACGGGCTGATAAATGAAGAAAATGAGAGAGACAGAGAGAGAGAGAGAGAGAGAAAAGGTTGGTTGATTGAGAAGTACAGAGAAGGCCAGAAAGAGTTGCATTGTGTCTTTGTAGATTTACACAAAGCATACGACAGGGTGCCGAGAGAGGAGGTGTGATATTGTAGGAGGAAGTCAAGAGTTGCAGAGAAGTATG
>NW_026611121.1:37500-40000 GCF_029633865.1 Lampris incognitus
AATCACCTAACCCTAACCCTAAACGTACGGCAGACGCGTCCCCTGGCTCTCACATTGACAACTGAGAGGCTTCTGAAAACCTGGCCACGCCCATCAGTAAAAACCACTACAGCAAGTGACGACATATGTACCTTCAAAGTGCTGTACTACAGGGTGCTGTTCAAAAGGTATCTATCCCGTTTACTCTCTATGCTTCATATATCATCATATTATTGAAAAGTGCAAGCCTTTAGGGACAACAGCAACTCAAGTCGCCAACGCTCTGTTGACTCAATAACTGCAGAGATCCAAACTTCTCCTGGCATTAACATCGGCACAAAAACTGTGCGCCGGGAGCTTCGTGGAATATGGGTTTCTATGGATTCAGAATGACATGTCAGAAAAGCTCCTGTAGGTGTAATGGTCAGTTATCTCAATACTTTTGGACATATATTGTGCGTGTGCGTGTGTCTGTGATACCTAACATAAACACACCTGTATTACTAGAATTGATAGTTCACGCCACAAAAGTGAGGGGCAAACATAGAAAAGCGTGCAACCCAGCCACTGAGGATGCACAAGCCAGTGCATTCTTAGTGCAGGTCCCAAGCCAGGACAAAAGCGGAGGGTTACGTCAGGAAGGGCATCCGGCGTCAAATCTTTGCCAAATCAAATATGCGGATCATAAATAAGATTTCCATACCGGATCGGTCGAGGCCCGGGTTACCGACGACCGCCATCGGTACTGTTAACCAGCGGAGTGCCGGTGGAAACTAGGCTACTGTTGGGCGAAGGAAAAGGAGAGGGGGAAGGCATGTCCAGAGGCAGCTAGAGAGGAGGAAGGGTAGGCGTGTGGAGGTGAGAGTCAGTCGGAACTTTGAATGTTGGCACTATGGCTAGTAAAGGGAGAGAGCTGGCTGACGTGATGGAAAGAAGAAAGGTGACAAGAGACAAGGTGGAAGGGGAGTAAGGCCAGGAGTATCGCAGGTGGGTTCAAACTCTTCTACCATGGTGCGAATGGGAGGAGAAATGGGGTAGGGGTCATTCTGAAGGAAGAGTATGTCAAGAGCGTGCTGGAGGTGAACACAGTGTCAGACAGAGTGAGGATTATGAAGCTGGAAATCGAAGGTGTATTGCTGACGGTTATCAGCGCATATGCCCCGCAAGTCGGGTGTAAGATGGACGAAAAAGAAGAATTCTGGAGTTGAGTTGGACGACGTGGTGGAAAGGGGACCCAAGGAGGAGGGAGTGGTGATTGGAGCGGACTTCGATGGACACGTTGCTGAAGGGAACAGAGGTGATGAGGAGTTGATGGTAAGGTATGGAATCGAGGAGAGAAATGTGGAAGGACAGATGGTGTTCGATTTTGCGAAAAGGATGGAAATGGCTGAGGTGAATACATATTTCAAGAAGAGGGAGGAGCACAGGGTGACGACGTATACGAGTGGAGGAAAGTGCACACAGGTGGACTATATCTTGTGTAGAAGGCGCGATGTAAAAGGGATTGCATACTGCAAGGTGGTGACAGGGGAGAACGTAGCTAGGCAGCATCGGATGGTGGTCTGTAAGATGACTTTGGAGACCAACATGAGGAAGCGAGTGAAGACACAGCCGAAGATCAAATGGTGGAAGTTGAAGAAGGAAGACTGTTGTGTGGAGTTCAGGCAGGAGTTAACACAGGCACTGAGTGGTAGTGAAGAGTTGCCAGATGGCTGGGCAAGCGCTGCAGAAATAGCGAGGAAGACAGCTAGGAAGGTACTTGGTGTGTCATCGGGACAGAGGAAGGAAGACAAGGAGACTTGGCGGTGGTGGTGGTGGTGGTGGTGGTGGTGGTGGTGGTGGTGGTGGAAGGAGGAAGTAGAGCAAAGTATACAGAGGAAAAGGTTGGCAAAGAAGAAGTGGGATAGTCAGAGAGATGAAGAAAGTACACAGGAGTACAAGGAGATGCAGCGTAAAGCAAAGAGAGAGGTGGCAAAGGTAAAGGAAAAGTCGTACGGTGAGCTGTATGACAGGTTAGACACTAAGGAAGGAGAAAAAGACTTGTACAGATTGGCTAGACAGAGAGACCGAGCTGCCGAGGATGTGCGACAAGTTAGGGCGATCAAAGATACAGATGGAAATGTGCTGCCAAGCGAGGAGAGTGTGCTACGAAGTGGAAGGACTGCTTTGACGGGCTGATAAATGAAGAAAATGAGAGAGACAGAGAGAGAGAGAGAGAGAGAAAAGGTTGGTTGATTGAGAAGTACAGAGAAGGCCAGAAAGAGTTGCATTGTGTCTTTGTAGATTTACACAAAGCATACGACAGGGTGCCGAGAGAGGAGGTGTGATATTGTAGGAGGAAGTCAAGAGTTGCAGAGAAGTATGTAGGAGTGGTGCAGGCTATGTATGAGGGAAGTGTGACAATGCTGAGGTGCGTGGTTGGAATGACAGATGGGTTCAAGGTGGAGGTGGGATTACATCAAGGATCGGCTCTGAGCCCTTTCTTGGTTGCAACGGTGATGGACAGGTTGACGGACAAGAT
>NW_026611121.1:50000-52500 GCF_029633865.1 Lampris incognitus
TCTCTATGCTTCATATATCATCATATTATTGAAAAGTGCAAGCCTTTAGGGACAACAGCAACTCAAGTCGCCAACGCTCTGTTGACTCAATAACTGCAGAGATCCAAACTTCTCCTGGCATTAACATCGGCACAAAAACTGTGCGCCGGGAGCTTCGTGGAATATGGGTTTCTATGGATTCAGAATGACATGTCAGAAAAGCTCCTGTAGGTGTAATGGTCAGTTATCTCAATACTTTTGGACATATATTGTGCGTGTGCGTGTGTCTGTGATACCTAACATAAACACACCTGTATTACTAGAATTGATAGTTCACGCCACAAAAGTGAGGGGCAAACATAGAAAAGCGTGCAACCCAGCCACTGAGGATGCACAAGCCAGTGCATTCTTAGTGCAGGTCCCAAGCCAGGACAAAAGCGGAGGGTTACGTCAGGAAGGGCATCCGGCGTCAAATCTTTGCCAAATCAAATATGCGGATCATAAATAAGATTTCCATACCGGATCGGTCGAGGCCCGGGTTACCGACGACCGCCATCGGTACTGTTAACCAGCGGAGTGCCGGTGGAAACTAGGCTACTGTTGGGCGAAGGAAAAGGAGAGGGGGAAGGCATGTCCAGAGGCAGCTAGAGAGGAGGAAGGGTAGGCGTGTGGAGGTGAGAGTCAGTCGGAACTTTGAATGTTGGCACTATGGCTAGTAAAGGGAGAGAGCTGGCTGACGTGATGGAAAGAAGAAAGGTGACAAGAGACAAGGTGGAAGGGGAGTAAGGCCAGGAGTATCGCAGGTGGGTTCAAACTCTTCTACCATGGTGCGAATGGGAGGAGAAATGGGGTAGGGGTCATTCTGAAGGAAGAGTATGTCAAGAGCGTGCTGGAGGTGAACACAGTGTCAGACAGAGTGAGGATTATGAAGCTGGAAATCGAAGGTGTATTGCTGACGGTTATCAGCGCATATGCCCCGCAAGTCGGGTGTAAGATGGACGAAAAAGAAGAATTCTGGAGTTGAATTGGACGACGTGGTGGAAAGGGGACCCAAGGAGGAGGGAGTGGTGATTGGAGCGGACTTCGATGGACACGTTGCTGAAGGGAACAGAGGTGATGAGGAGTTGATGGTAAGGTATGGAATCGAGGAGAGAAATGTGGAAGGACAGATGGTGTTCGATTTTGCGAAAAGGATGGAAATGGCTGAGGTGAATACATATTTCAAGAAGAGGGAGGAGCACAGGGTGACGACGTATACGAGTGGAGGAAAGTGCACACAGGTGGACTATATCTTGTGTAGAAGGCGCGATGTAAAAGGGATTGCATACTGCAAGGTGGTGACAGGGGAGAACGTAGCTAGGCAGCATCGGATGGTGGTCTGTAAGATGACTTTGGAGACCAACATGAGGAAGCGAGTGAAGACACAGCCGAAGATCAAATGGTGGAAGTTGAAGAAGGAAGACTGTTGTGTGGAGTTCAGGCAGGAGTTAACACAGGCACTGAGTGGTAGTGAAGAGTTGCCAGATGGCTGGGCAAGCGCTGCAGAAATAGCGAGGAAGACAGCTAGGAAGGTACTTGGTGTGTCATCGGGACAGAGGAAGGAAGACAAGGAGACTTGGCGGTGGTGGTGGTGGTGGTGGTGGTGGTGGTGGTGGTGGTGGTGGTGGTGGTGGTGGAAGGAGGAAGTAGAGCAAAGTATACAGAGGAAAAGGTTGGCAAAGAAGAAGTGGGATAGTCAGAGAGATGAAGAAAGTACACAGGAGTACAAGGAGATGCAGCGTAAAGCAAAGAGAGAGGTGGCAAAGGTAAAGGAAAAGTCGTACGGTGAGCTGTATGACAGGTTAGACACTAAGGAAGGAGAAAAAGACTTGTACAGATTGGCTAGACAGAGAGACCGAGCTGCCGAGGATGTGCGACAAGTTAGGGCGATCAAAGATACAGATGGAAATGTGCTGC
Source organism: Lampris incognitus (assembly GCF_029633865.1). Classification (NCBI taxonomy): domain Eukaryota; kingdom Metazoa; phylum Chordata; class Actinopteri; order Lampriformes; family Lampridae; genus Lampris; species Lampris incognitus. Next base: position 51,936 of record NW_026611121.1, read on the forward strand.
CAAGCGAGGAGAGTGTGCTACGAAGTGGAAGGACTGCTTTGACGGGCTGATAAATGAAGAAAATGAGAGAGACAGAGAGAGAGAGAGAGAGAGAAAAGGTTGGTTGATTGAGAAGTACAGAGAAGGCCAGAAAGAGTTGCATTGTGTCTTTGTAGATTTACACAAAGCATACGACAGGGTGCCGAGAGAGGAGGTGTGATATTGTAGGAGGAAGTCAAGAGTTGCAGAGAAGTATGTAGGAGTGGTGCAGGCTATGTATGAGGGAAGTGTGACAATGCTGAGGTGCGTGGTTGGAATGACAGATGGGTTCAAGGTGGAGGTGGGATTACATCAAGGATCGGCTCTGAGCCCTTTCTTGGTTGCAACGGTGATGGACAGGTTGACGGACAAGATCAGGCAGGAGTCTCCATGGACGATGATGTTCGCGGATGACATTGTCATCTGTAGCGACAGTAGGGTGCAGTTCATTGTGAGGAGAGCCTGGAGAGGTGGAGGTATGCACTGGAGAGAAGAGGAACGAAAGTCAGTAGGAGCAAGACGGAATACCTACGCGTGAGGAGGTGAC
>NW_026611121.1:62500-65000 GCF_029633865.1 Lampris incognitus
ATGGGTTTCTATGGATTCAGAATGACATGTCAGAAAAGCTCCTGTAGGTGTAATGGTCAGTTATCTCAATACTTTTGGACATATATTGTGCGTGTGCGTGTGTCTGTGATACCTAACATAAACACACCTGTATTACTAGAATTGATAGTTCACGCCACAAAAGTGAGGGGCAAACATAGAAAAGCGTGCAACCCAGCCACTGAGGATGCACAAGCCAGTGCATTCTTAGTGCAGGTCCCAAGCCAGGACAAAAGCGGAGGGTTACGTCAGGAAGGGCATCCGGCGTCAAATCTTTGCCAAATCAAATATGCGGATCATAAATAAGATTTCCATACCGGATCGGTCGAGGCCCGGGTTACCGACGACCGCCATCGGTACTGTTAACCAGCGGAGTGCCGGTGGAAACTAGGCTACTGTTGGGCGAAGGAAAAGGAGAGGGGGAAGGCATGTCCAGAGGCAGCTAGAGAGGAGGAAGGGTAGGCGTGTGGAGGTGAGAGTCAGTCGGAACTTTGAATGTTGGCACTATGGCTAGTAAAGGGAGAGAGCTGGCTGACGTGATGGAAAGAAGAAAGGTGACAAGAGACAAGGTGGAAGGGGAGTAAGGCCAGGAGTATCGCAGGTGGGTTCAAACTCTTCTACCATGGTGCGAATGGGAGGAGAAATGGGGTAGGGGTCATTCTGAAGGAAGAGTATGTCAAGAGCGTGCTGGAGGTGAACACAGTGTCAGACAGAGTGAGGATTATGAAGCTGGAAATCGAAGGTGTATTGCTGACGGTTATCAGCGCATATGCCCCGCAAGTCGGGTGTAAGATGGACGAAAAAGAAGAATTCTGGAGTTGAGTTGGACGACGTGGTGGAAAGGGGACCCAAGGAGGAGGGAGTGGTGATTGGAGCGGACTTCGATGGACACGTTGCTGAAGGGAACAGAGGTGATGAGGAGTTGATGGTAAGGTATGGAATCGAGGAGAGAAATGTGGAAGGACAGATGGTGTTCGATTTTGCGAAAAGGATGGAAATGGCTGAGGTGAATACATATTTCAAGAAGAGGGAGGAGCACAGGGTGACGACGTATACGAGTGGAGGAAAGTGCACACAGGTGGACTATATCTTGTGTAGAAGGCGCGATGTAAAAGGGATTGCATACTGCAAGGTGGTGACAGGGGAGAACGTAGCTAGGCAGCATCGGATGGTGGTCTGTAAGATGACTTTGGAGACCAACATGAGGAAGCGAGTGAAGACACAGCCGAAGATCAAATGGTGGAAGTTGAAGAAGGAAGACTGTTGTGTGGAGTTCAGGCAGGAGTTAACACAGGCACTGAGTGGTAGTGAAGAGTTGCCAGATGGCTGGGCAAGCGCTGCAGAAATAGCGAGGAAGACAGCTAGGAAGGTACTTGGTGTGTCATCGGGACAGAGGAAGGAAGACAAGGAGACTTGGCGGTGGTGGTGGTGGTGGTGGTGGTGGTGGTGGTGGTGGTGGTGGTGGTGGTGGTGGAAGGAGGAAGTAGAGCAAAGTATACAGAGGAAAAGGTTGGCAAAGAAGAAGTGGGATAGTCAGAGAGATGAAGAAAGTACACAGGAGTACAAGGAGATGCAGCGTAAAGCAAAGAGAGAGGTGGCAAAGGTAAAGGAAAAGTCGTACGGTGAGCTGTATGACAGGTTAGACACTAAGGAAGGAGAAAAAGACTTGTACAGATTGGCTAGACAGAGAGACCGAGCTGCCGAGGATGTGCGACAAGTTAGGGCGATCAAAGATACAGATGGAAATGTGCTGCCAAGCGAGGAGAGTGTGCTACGAAGTGGAAGGACTGCTTTGACGGGCTGATAAATGAAGAAAATGAGAGAGACAGAGAGAGAGAGAGAGAGAGAAAAGGTTGGTTGATTGAGAAGTACAGAGAAGGCCAGAAAGAGTTGCATTGTGTCTTTGTAGATTTACACAAAGCATACGACAGGGTGCCGAGAGAGGAGGTGTGATATTGTAGGAGGAAGTCAAGAGTTGCAGAGAAGTATGTAGGAGTGGTGCAGGCTATGTATGAGGGAAGTGTGACAATGCTGAGGTGCGTGGTTGGAATGACAGATGGGTTCAAGGTGGAGGTGGGATTACATCAAGGATCGGCTCTGAGCCCTTTCTTGGTTGCAACGGTGATGGACAGGTTGACGGACAAGATCAGGCAGGAGTCTCCATGGACGATGATGTTCGCGGATGACATTGTCATCTGTAGCGACAGTAGGGTGCAGTTCATTGTGAGGAGAGCCTGGAGAGGTGGAGGTATGCACTGGAGAGAAGAGGAACGAAAGTCAGTAGGAGCAAGACGGAATACCTACGCGTGAGGAGGTGACAAAGGCATTTCACTTTAAATACTTGGGGTCAACTGTCCAAAGTAACGGGGAGTGCAGGAGAGAGGTGAAGAAGAGAGTGCAGGCAGGCAGGCAGGCAGGCAGGCAGACGGGCAGGCAGGGTGGAGTGGGTGGAGAAGAGTGTCAGGACAGAAGGGTACCAGCA
>NW_026611121.1:75000-77500 GCF_029633865.1 Lampris incognitus
TGAGGATGCACAAGCCAGTGCATTCTTAGTGCAGGTCCCAAGCCAGGACAAAAGCGGAGGGTTACGTCAGGAAGGGCATCCGGCGTCAAATCTTTGCCAAATCAAATATGCGGATCATAAATAAGATTTCCATACCGGATCGGTCGAGGCCCGGGTTACCGACGACCGCCATCGGTACTGTTAACCAGCGGAGTGCCGGTGGAAACTAGGCTACTGTTGGGCGAAGGAAAAGGAGAGGGGGAAGGCATGTCCAGAGGCAGCTAGAGAGGAGGAAGGGTAGGCGTGTGGAGGTGAGAGTCAGTCGGAACTTTGAATGTTGGCACTATGGCTAGTAAAGGGAGAGAGCTGGCTGACGTGATGGAAAGAAGAAAGGTGACAAGAGACAAGGTGGAAGGGGAGTAAGGCCAGGAGTATCGCAGGTGGGTTCAAACTCTTCTACCATGGTGCGAATGGGAGGAGAAATGGGGTAGGGGTCATTCTGAAGGAAGAGTATGTCAAGAGCGTGCTGGAGGTGAACACAGTGTCAGACAGAGTGAGGATTATGAAGCTGGAAATCGAAGGTGTATTGCTGACGGTTATCAGCGCATATGCCCCGCAAGTCGGGTGTAAGATGGACGAAAAAGAAGAATTCTGGAGTTGAATTGGACGACGTGGTGGAAAGGGGACCCAAGGAGGAGGGAGTGGTGATTGGAGCGGACTTCGATGGACACGTTGCTGAAGGGAACAGAGGTGATGAGGAGTTGATGGTAAGGTATGGAATCGAGGAGAGAAATGTGGAAGGACAGATGGTGTTCGATTTTGCGAAAAGGATGGAAATGGCTGAGGTGAATACATATTTCAAGAAGAGGGAGGAGCACAGGGTGACGACGTATACGAGTGGAGGAAAGTGCACACAGGTGGACTATATCTTGTGTAGAAGGCGCGATGTAAAAGGGATTGCATACTGCAAGGTGGTGACAGGGGAGAACGTAGCTAGGCAGCATCGGATGGTGGTCTGTAAGATGACTTTGGAGACCAACATGAGGAAGCGAGTGAAGACACAGCCGAAGATCAAATGGTGGAAGTTGAAGAAGGAAGACTGTTGTGTGGAGTTCAGGCAGGAGTTAACACAGGCACTGAGTGGTAGTGAAGAGTTGCCAGATGGCTGGGCAAGCGCTGCAGAAATAGCGAGGAAGACAGCTAGGAAGGTACTTGGTGTGTCATCGGGACAGAGGAAGGAAGACAAGGAGACTTGGCGGTGGTGGTGGTGGTGGTGGTGGTGGTGGTGGTGGTGGTGGTGGTGGTGGTGGTGGAAGGAGGAAGTAGAGCAAAGTATACAGAGGAAAAGGTTGGCAAAGAAGAAGTGGGATAGTCAGAGAGATGAAGAAAGTACACAGGAGTACAAGGAGATGCAGCGTAAAGCAAAGAGAGAGGTGGCAAAGGTAAAGGAAAAGTCGTACGGTGAGCTGTATGACAGGTTAGACACTAAGGAAGGAGAAAAAGACTTGTACAGATTGGCTAGACAGAGAGACCGAGCTGCCGAGGATGTGCGACAAGTTAGGGCGATCAAAGATACAGATGGAAATGTGCTGCCAAGCGAGGAGAGTGTGCTACGAAGTGGAAGGACTGCTTTGACGGGCTGATAAATGAAGAAAATGAGAGAGACAGAGAGAGAGAGAGAGAGAGAAAAGGTTGGTTGATTGAGAAGTACAGAGAAGGCCAGAAAGAGTTGCATTGTGTCTTTGTAGATTTACACAAAGCATACGACAGGGTGCCGAGAGAGGAGGTGTGATATTGTAGGAGGAAGTCAAGAGTTGCAGAGAAGTATGTAGGAGTGGTGCAGGCTATGTATGAGGGAAGTGTGACAATGCTGAGGTGCGTGGTTGGAATGACAGATGGGTTCAAGGTGGAGGTGGGATTACATCAAGGATCGGCTCTGAGCCCTTTCTTGGTTGCAACGGTGATGGACAGGTTGACGGACAAGATCAGGCAGGAGTCTCCATGGACGATGATGTTCGCGGATGACATTGTCATCTGTAGCGACAGTAGGGTGCAGTTCATTGTGAGGAGAGCCTGGAGAGGTGGAGGTATGCACTGGAGAGAAGAGGAACGAAAGTCAGTAGGAGCAAGACGGAATACCTACGCGTGAGGAGGTGACAAAGGCATTTCACTTTAAATACTTGGGGTCAACTGTCCAAAGTAACGGGGAGTGCAGGAGAGAGGTGAAGAAGAGAGTGCAGGCAGGCAGGCAGGCAGGCAGGCAGACGGGCAGGCAGGGTGGAGTGGGTGGAGAAGAGTGTCAGGACAGAAGGGTACCAGCAACAGTTAAAGGGAAGGTTAACAAGATGTTCGTGAGACCAGCTACGTTATATGATTTAGAGACAGTGGCACTGACGAAAAGACAGCAGGAGGCGGAGCTGGAGGTGGCAGAGTTGAGGATGCTAACATTTTCACTGGGAGTAACGAAGAAGAGCAAGATTAGGAACGATTGCTCAAGTTGGACGGTTTGGATGCTGAATAT
>NW_026611121.1:87500-90000 GCF_029633865.1 Lampris incognitus
GCCCGGGTTACCGACGACCGCCATCGGTACTGTTAACCAGCGGAGTGCCGGTGGAAACTAGGCTACTGTTGGGCGAAGGAAAAGGAGAGGGGGAAGGCATGTCCAGAGGCAGCTAGAGAGGAGGAAGGGTAGGCGTGTGGAGGTGAGAGTCAGTCGGAACTTTGAATGTTGGCACTATGGCTAGTAAAGGGAGAGAGCTGGCTGACGTGATGGAAAGAAGAAAGGTGACAAGAGACAAGGTGGAAGGGGAGTAAGGCCAGGAGTATCGCAGGTGGGTTCAAACTCTTCTACCATGGTGCGAATGGGAGGAGAAATGGGGTAGGGGTCATTCTGAAGGAAGAGTATGTCAAGAGCGTGCTGGAGGTGAACACAGTGTCAGACAGAGTGAGGATTATGAAGCTGGAAATCGAAGGTGTATTGCTGACGGTTATCAGCGCATATGCCCCGCAAGTCGGGTGTAAGATGGACGAAAAAGAAGAATTCTGGAGTTGAGTTGGACGACGTGGTGGAAAGGGGACCCAAGGAGGAGGGAGTGGTGATTGGAGCGGACTTCGATGGACACGTTGCTGAAGGGAACAGAGGTGATGAGGAGTTGATGGTAAGGTATGGAATCGAGGAGAGAAATGTGGAAGGACAGATGGTGTTCGATTTTGCGAAAAGGATGGAAATGGCTGAGGTGAATACATATTTCAAGAAGAGGGAGGAGCACAGGGTGACGACGTATACGAGTGGAGGAAAGTGCACACAGGTGGACTATATCTTGTGTAGAAGGCGCGATGTAAAAGGGATTGCATACTGCAAGGTGGTGACAGGGGAGAACGTAGCTAGGCAGCATCGGATGGTGGTCTGTAAGATGACTTTGGAGACCAACATGAGGAAGCGAGTGAAGACACAGCCGAAGATCAAATGGTGGAAGTTGAAGAAGGAAGACTGTTGTGTGGAGTTCAGGCAGGAGTTAACACAGGCACTGAGTGGTAGTGAAGAGTTGCCAGATGGCTGGGCAAGCGCTGCAGAAATAGCGAGGAAGACAGCTAGGAAGGTACTTGGTGTGTCATCGGGACAGAGGAAGGAAGACAAGGAGACTTGGCGGTGGTGGTGGTGGTGGTGGTGGTGGTGGTGGTGGTGGTGGTGGAAGGAGGAAGTAGAGCAAAGTATACAGAGGAAAAGGTTGGCAAAGAAGAAGTGGGATAGTCAGAGAGATGAAGAAAGTACACAGGAGTACAAGGAGATGCAGCGTAAAGCAAAGAGAGAGGTGGCAAAGGTAAAGGAAAAGTCGTACGGTGAGCTGTATGACAGGTTAGACACTAAGGAAGGAGAAAAAGACTTGTACAGATTGGCTAGACAGAGAGACCGAGCTGCCGAGGATGTGCGACAAGTTAGGGCGATCAAAGATACAGATGGAAATGTGCTGCCAAGCGAGGAGAGTGTGCTACGAAGTGGAAGGACTGCTTTGACGGGCTGATAAATGAAGAAAATGAGAGAGACAGAGAGAGAGAGAGAGAGAGAAAAGGTTGGTTGATTGAGAAGTACAGAGAAGGCCAGAAAGAGTTGCATTGTGTCTTTGTAGATTTACACAAAGCATACGACAGGGTGCCGAGAGAGGAGGTGTGATATTGTAGGAGGAAGTCAAGAGTTGCAGAGAAGTATGTAGGAGTGGTGCAGGCTATGTATGAGGGAAGTGTGACAATGCTGAGGTGCGTGGTTGGAATGACAGATGGGTTCAAGGTGGAGGTGGGATTACATCAAGGATCGGCTCTGAGCCCTTTCTTGGTTGCAACGGTGATGGACAGGTTGACGGACAAGATCAGGCAGGAGTCTCCATGGACGATGATGTTCGCGGATGACATTGTCATCTGTAGCGACAGTAGGGTGCAGTTCATTGTGAGGAGAGCCTGGAGAGGTGGAGGTATGCACTGGAGAGAAGAGGAACGAAAGTCAGTAGGAGCAAGACGGAATACCTACGCGTGAGGAGGTGACAAAGGCATTTCACTTTAAATACTTGGGGTCAACTGTCCAAAGTAACGGGGAGTGCAGGAGAGAGGTGAAGAAGAGAGTGCAGGCAGGCAGGCAGGCAGGCAGGCAGACGGGCAGGCAGGGTGGAGTGGGTGGAGAAGAGTGTCAGGACAGAAGGGTACCAGCAACAGTTAAAGGGAAGGTTAACAAGATGTTCGTGAGACCAGCTACGTTATATGATTTAGAGACAGTGGCACTGACGAAAAGACAGCAGGAGGCGGAGCTGGAGGTGGCAGAGTTGAGGATGCTAACATTTTCACTGGGAGTAACGAAGAAGAGCAAGATTAGGAACGATTGCTCAAGTTGGACGGTTTGGATGCTGAATATGGAGCTGCCAGGAAAGAGGAAAAGAGGAAGGCCAAAGAGGAGGTTTATGGATGTGGTGAGGGAAGACATGCAGGTGGATGGTGTGACAGAGGAACACGCAGAAGACAGGAAGACATGGAAACGGATGATCCGCTGTGGCGATCCCTAACTGCAGAAGCCG
>NW_026611121.1:100000-102500 GCF_029633865.1 Lampris incognitus
ATGGAAAGAAGAAAGGTGACAAGAGACAAGGTGGAAGGGGAGTAAGGCCAGGAGTATCGCAGGTGGGTTCAAACTCTTCTACCATGGTGCGAATGGGAGGAGAAATGGGGTAGGGGTCATTCTGAAGGAAGAGTATGTCAAGAGCGTGCTGGAGGTGAACACAGTGTCAGACAGAGTGAGGATTATGAAGCTGGAAATCGAAGGTGTATTGCTGACGGTTATCAGCGCATATGCCCCGCAAGTCGGGTGTAAGATGGACGAAAAAGAAGAATTCTGGAGTTGAGTTGGACGACGTGGTGGAAAGGGGACCCAAGGAGGAGGGAGTGGTGATTGGAGCGGACTTCGATGGACACGTTGCTGAAGGGAACAGAGGTGATGAGGAGTTGATGGTAAGGTATGGAATCGAGGAGAGAAATGTGGAAGGACAGATGGTGTTCGATTTTGCGAAAAGGATGGAAATGGCTGAGGTGAATACATATTTCAAGAAGAGGGAGGAGCACAGGGTGACGACGTATACGAGTGGAGGAAAGTGCACACAGGTGGACTATATCTTGTGTAGAAGGCGCGATGTAAAAGGGATTGCATACTGCAAGGTGGTGACAGGGGAGAACGTAGCTAGGCAGCATCGGATGGTGGTCTGTAAGATGACTTTGGAGACCAACATGAGGAAGCGAGTGAAGACACAGCCGAAGATCAAATGGTGGAAGTTGAAGAAGGAAGACTGTTGTGTGGAGTTCAGGCAGGAGTTAACACAGGCACTGAGTGGTAGTGAAGAGTTGCCAGATGGCTGGGCAAGCGCTGCAGAAATAGCGAGGAAGACAGCTAGGAAGGTACTTGGTGTGTCATCGGGACAGAGGAAGGAAGACAAGGAGACTTGGCGGTGGTGGTGGTGGTGGTGGTGGTGGTGGTGGTGGTGGTGGTGGTGGTGGTGGTGGAAGGAGGAAGTAGAGCAAAGTATACAGAGGAAAAGGTTGGCAAAGAAGAAGTGGGATAGTCAGAGAGATGAAGAAAGTACACAGGAGTACAAGGAGATGCAGCGTAAAGCAAAGAGAGAGGTGGCAAAGGTAAAGGAAAAGTCGTACGGTGAGCTGTATGACAGGTTAGACACTAAGGAAGGAGAAAAAGACTTGTACAGATTGGCTAGACAGAGAGACCGAGCTGCCGAGGATGTGCGACAAGTTAGGGCGATCAAAGATACAGATGGAAATGTGCTGCCAAGCGAGGAGAGTGTGCTACGAAGTGGAAGGACTGCTTTGACGGGCTGATAAATGAAGAAAATGAGAGAGACAGAGAGAGAGAGAGAGAGAGAAAAGGTTGGTTGATTGAGAAGTACAGAGAAGGCCAGAAAGAGTTGCATTGTGTCTTTGTAGATTTACACAAAGCATACGACAGGGTGCCGAGAGAGGAGGTGTGATATTGTAGGAGGAAGTCAAGAGTTGCAGAGAAGTATGTAGGAGTGGTGCAGGCTATGTATGAGGGAAGTGTGACAATGCTGAGGTGCGTGGTTGGAATGACAGATGGGTTCAAGGTGGAGGTGGGATTACATCAAGGATCGGCTCTGAGCCCTTTCTTGGTTGCAACGGTGATGGACAGGTTGACGGACAAGATCAGGCAGGAGTCTCCATGGACGATGATGTTCGCGGATGACATTGTCATCTGTAGCGACAGTAGGGTGCAGTTCATTGTGAGGAGAGCCTGGAGAGGTGGAGGTATGCACTGGAGAGAAGAGGAACGAAAGTCAGTAGGAGCAAGACGGAATACCTACGCGTGAGGAGGTGACAAAGGCATTTCACTTTAAATACTTGGGGTCAACTGTCCAAAGTAACGGGGAGTGCAGGAGAGAGGTGAAGAAGAGAGTGCAGGCAGGCAGGCAGGCAGGCAGGCAGGCAGGCAGGCAGGCAGGCAGGCAGGCAGGCAGGCAGGCAGGCAGGCAGGCAGACGGGCAGGCAGGGTGGAGTGGGTGGAGAAGAGTGTCAGGACAGAAGGGTACCAGCAACAGTTAAAGGGAAGGTTAACAAGATGTTCGTGAGACCAGCTACGTTATATGATTTAGAGACAGTGGCACTGACGAAAAGACAGCAGGAGGCGGAGCTGGAGGTGGCAGAGTTGAGGATGCTAACATTTTCACTGGGAGTAACGAAGAAGAGCAAGATTAGGAACGATTGCTCAAGTTGGACGGTTTGGATGCTGAATATGGAGCTGCCAGGAAAGAGGAAAAGAGGAAGGCCAAAGAGGAGGTTTATGGATGTGGTGAGGGAAGACATGCAGGTGGATGGTGTGACAGAGGAACACGCAGAAGACAGGAAGACATGGAAACGGATGATCCGCTGTGGCGATCCCTAACGGCAGAAGCCGAAAGTCGTAGTAGTAAACATAGAAAATCGTGCACGGCAGCCTTCTAAACTGTTTCTCTTGGTGGTGCTCTGTGTGTGTGTGCTCTGTATGCTCTCTCTCTCAGCTGAGAATCACCTCTAAGCAAAGGTCTACTTACTCTACTGCT
>NW_026611121.1:147500-150000 GCF_029633865.1 Lampris incognitus
TTCTCTTCTTTTTCTTTTTCAAGCGTGCGAGTGTAGCATGGTTAAAAACGTCATAACCAACATATGTTGTATCGTTTACACAAAGTATCACGACGTGATTATTATTATTGTCATTACCAACGCTTATAGTAGCCCCTCCCAGTTAGTAACCCCTCCCTGTTGTGACGCCATTTCCTGTTAGAGGCCCAAAACGTATGTACGTGTTCATTTTTGTCTGCCCCTGTAATTTATTTTATCCATTCCTAATGTGGGTCCCAATTCCTGCGTATGCTACAGTAGGAGCTGATCTAAAGTTTCCTGAAATCTGTCCTGTTTATACGCGACTGCTATGTTTTATGTGTTTTTGTAAAAAAAAAAAAAAAAAAACCTGTATTGCGAGCTACGCGCTCTTTCCCGCTTTGGACATGTAGAAAGAGGCTACAGTAGGAGCTGATCTGAAGCTTCCAGAAACCTGCTCTGTTTATATGCGACAGAATACAGATCCCATGAAGGAGACAAGTTGTCCTGTCTTTCCTACACAACGCAATGAAAAAGTAGACCGGTCACACGAGGACTTTGAGAAAATGTCTTCCGGGAAGCCCCGCGAGGTAAACACGGAGCTGCTCCACCCCTCCCCATACAGATGTTGGAGGGGGGGGGGGGCGGCAAGCCTCGCGAGGGGAGCCGTGGAAGAGCAACTGGGATAGACGGTCCGGCTGAGCACCGCCGAGCACGCTGTCGAGCTGTGCAACGGAGAGGACGACTACGCGGTAGAGCCCCTCCCACTCCGCACTCCGCTCGCCACTAAGAACATTAAATAAAGGACATCGATCCGCCAGACCGGAGGAACCGACCGCCCGAACGCCGGCAAAGCCGGCCGGCGGACACCCTCCGAAGGCGTGTTAAGTTGGCCCATCGATCAGGACACAAACACGCAACAAATCCAGTCCGGGGTGTGGTGTAAGCAGCCCTACTGTAACCAGCCCTGCCAGAGAAATCACCTAACCCTAACCCTAAACGTACGGCAGACGCGTCCCCTGGCTCTCACATTGACAACTGAGAGGCTTCTGAAAACCTGGCCACGCCCATCAGTAAAAACCACTACAGCAAGTGACGACATATGTACCTTCAAAGTGCTGTACTACAGGGTGCTGTTCAAAAGGTATCTATCCCGTTTACTCTCTATGCTTCATATATCATCATATTATTGAAAAGTGCAAGCCTTTAGGGACAACAGCAACTCAAGTCGCCAACGCTCTGTTGACTCAATAACTGCAGAGATCCAAACTTCTCCTGGCATTAACATCGGCACAAAAACTGTGCGCCGGGAGCTTCGTGGAATATGGGTTTCTATGGATTCAGAATGACATGTCAGAAAAGCTCCTGTAGGTGTAATGGTCAGTTATCTCAATACTTTTGGACATATATTGTGCGTGTGCGTGTGTCTGTGATACCTAACATAAACACACCTGTATTACTAGAATTGATAGTTCACGCCACAAAAGTGAGGGGCAAACATAGAAAAGCGTGCAACCCAGCCACTGAGGATGCACAAGCCAGTGCATTCTTAGTGCAGGTCCCAAGCCAGGACAAAAGCGGAGGGTTACGTCAGGAAGGGCATCCGGCGTCAAATCTTTGCCAAATCAAATATGCGGATCATAAATAAGATTTCCATACCGGATCGGTCGAGGCCCGGGTTACCGACGACCGCCATCGGTACTGTTAACCAGCGGAGTGCCGGTGGAAACTAGGCTACTGTTGGGCGAAGGAAAAGGAGAGGGGGAAGGCATGTCCAGAGGCAGCTAGAGAGGAGGAAGGGTAGGCGTGTGGAGGTGAGAGTCAGTCGGAACTTTGAATGTTGGCACTATGGCTAGTAAAGGGAGAGAGCTGGCTGACGTGATGGAAAGAAGAAAGGTGACAAGAGACAAGGTGGAAGGGGAGTAAGGCCAGGAGTATCGCAGGTGGGTTCAAACTCTTCTACCATGGTGCGAATGGGAGGAGAAATGGGGTAGGGGTCATTCTGAAGGAAGAGTATGTCAAGAGCGTGCTGGAGGTGAACACAGTGTCAGACAGAGTGAGGATTATGAAGCTGGAAATCGAAGGTGTATTGCTGACGGTTATCAGCGCATATGCCCCGCAAGTCGGGTGTAAGATGGACGAAAAAGAAGAATTCTGGAGTTGAGTTGGACGACGTGGTGGAAAGGGGACCCAAGGAGGAGGGAGTGGTGATTGGAGCGGACTTCGATGGACACGTTGCTGAAGGGAACAGAGGTGATGAGGAGTTGATGGTAAGGTATGGAATCGAGGAGAGAAATGTGGAAGGACAGATGGTGTTCGATTTTGCGAAAAGGATGGAAATGGCTGAGGTGAATACATATTTCAAGAAGAGGGAGGAGCACAGGGTGACGACGTATACGAGTGGAGGAAAGTGCACACAGGTGGACTATATCTTGTGTAGAAGGCGCGATGTAAAAGGGATTGCATACTGCAAGGTGGTGACAGGGGAGAACGTAGCTAGGCA
>NW_026611121.1:160000-162500 GCF_029633865.1 Lampris incognitus
GTAGCCCCTCCCAGTTAGTAACCCCTCCCTGTTGTGACGCCATTTCCTGTTAGAGGCCCAAAACGTATGTACGTGTTCATTTTTGTCTGCCCCTGTAATTTATTTTATCCATTCCTAATGTGGGTCCCAATTCCTGCGTATGCTACAGTAGGAGCTGATCTAAAGTTTCCTGAAATCTGTCCTGTTTATACGCGACTGCTATGTTTTATGTGTTTTTGTAAAAAAAAAAAAAAAAAAACCTGTATTGCGAGCTACGCGCTCTTTCCCGCTTTGGACATGTAGAAAGAGGCTACAGTAGGAGCTGATCTGAAGCTTCCAGAAACCTGCTCTGTTTATATGCGACAGAATACAGATCCCATGAAGGAGACAAGTTGTCCTGTCTTTCCTACACAACGCAATGAAAAAGTAGACCGGTCACACGAGGACTTTGAGAAAATGTCTTCCGGGAAGCCCCGCGAGGTAAACACGGAGCTGCTCCACCCCTCCCCATACAGATGTTGGAGGGGGGGGGGGGCGGCAAGCCTCGCGAGGGGAGCCGTGGAAGAGCAACTGGGATAGACGGTCCGGCTGAGCACCGCCGAGCACGCTGTCGAGCTGTGCAACGGAGAGGACGACTACGCGGTAGAGCCCCTCCCACTCCGCACTCCGCTCGCCACTAAGAACATTAAATAAAGGACATCGATCCGCCAGACCGGAGGAACCGACCGCCCGAACGCCGGCAAAGCCGGCCGGCGGACACCCTCCGAAGGCGTGTTAAGTTGGCCCATCGATCAGGACACAAACACGCAACAAATCCAGTCCGGGGTGTGGTGTAAGCAGCCCTACTGTAACCAGCCCTGCCAGAGAAATCACCTAACCCTAACCCTAAACGTACGGCAGACGCGTCCCCTGGCTCTCACATTGACAACTGAGAGGCTTCTGAAAACCTGGCCACGCCCATCAGTAAAAACCACTACAGCAAGTGACGACATATGTACCTTCAAAGTGCTGTACTACAGGGTGCTGTTCAAAAGGTATCTATCCCGTTTACTCTCTATGCTTCATATATCATCATATTATTGAAAAGTGCAAGCCTTTAGGGACAACAGCAACTCAAGTCGCCAACGCTCTGTTGACTCAATAACTGCAGAGATCCAAACTTCTCCTGGCATTAACATCGGCACAAAAACTGTGCGCCGGGAGCTTCGTGGAATATGGGTTTCTATGGATTCAGAATGACATGTCAGAAAAGCTCCTGTAGGTGTAATGGTCAGTTATCTCAATACTTTTGGACATATATTGTGCGTGTGCGTGTGTCTGTGATACCTAACATAAACACACCTGTATTACTAGAATTGATAGTTCACGCCACAAAAGTGAGGGGCAAACATAGAAAAGCGTGCAACCCAGCCACTGAGGATGCACAAGCCAGTGCATTCTTAGTGCAGGTCCCAAGCCAGGACAAAAGCGGAGGGTTACGTCAGGAAGGGCATCCGGCGTCAAATCTTTGCCAAATCAAATATGCGGATCATAAATAAGATTTCCATACCGGATCGGTCGAGGCCCGGGTTACCGACGACCGCCATCGGTACTGTTAACCAGCGGAGTGCCGGTGGAAACTAGGCTACTGTTGGGCGAAGGAAAAGGAGAGGGGGAAGGCATGTCCAGAGGCAGCTAGAGAGGAGGAAGGGTAGGCGTGTGGAGGTGAGAGTCAGTCGGAACTTTGAATGTTGGCACTATGGCTAGTAAAGGGAGAGAGCTGGCTGACGTGATGGAAAGAAGAAAGGTGACAAGAGACAAGGTGGAAGGGGAGTAAGGCCAGGAGTATCGCAGGTGGGTTCAAACTCTTCTACCATGGTGCGAATGGGAGGAGAAATGGGGTAGGGGTCATTCTGAAGGAAGAGTATGTCAAGAGCGTGCTGGAGGTGAACACAGTGTCAGACAGAGTGAGGATTATGAAGCTGGAAATCGAAGGTGTATTGCTGACGGTTATCAGCGCATATGCCCCGCAAGTCGGGTGTAAGATGGACGAAAAAGAAGAATTCTGGAGTTGAGTTGGACGACGTGGTGGAAAGGGGACCCAAGGAGGAGGGAGTGGTGATTGGAGCGGACTTCGATGGACACGTTGCTGAAGGGAACAGAGGTGATGAGGAGTTGATGGTAAGGTATGGAATCGAGGAGAGAAATGTGGAAGGACAGATGGTGTTCGATTTTGCGAAAAGGATGGAAATGGCTGAGGTGAATACATATTTCAAGAAGAGGGAGGAGCACAGGGTGACGACGTATACGAGTGGAGGAAAGTGCACACAGGTGGACTATATCTTGTGTAGAAGGCGCGATGTAAAAGGGATTGCATACTGCAAGGTGGTGACAGGGGAGAACGTAGCTAGGCAGCATCGGATGGTGGTCTGTAAGATGACTTTGGAGACCAACATGAGGAAGCGAGTGAAGACACAGCCGAAGATCAAATGGTGGAAGTTGAAGAAGGAAGACTGTTGTGTGGAGTTCAGGCAGGAGTTAA
>NW_026611121.1:172500-175000 GCF_029633865.1 Lampris incognitus
ATGCTACAGTAGGAGCTGATCTAAAGTTTCCTGAAATCTGTCCTGTTTATACGCGACTGCTATGTTTTATGTGTTTTTGTAAAAAAAAAAAAAAAAAAAAACCTGTATTGCGAGCTACGCGCTCTTTCCCGCTTTGGACATGTAGAAAGAGGCTACAGTAGGAGCTGATCTGAAGCTTCCAGAAACCTGCTCTGTTTATATGCGACAGAATACAGATCCCATGAAGGAGACAAGTTGTCCTGTCTTTCCTACACAACGCAATGAAAAAGTAGACCGGTCACACGAGGACTTTGAGAAAATGTCTTCCGGGAAGCCCCGCGAGGTAAACACGGAGCTGCTCCACCCCTCCCCATACAGATGTTGGAGGGGGGGGGGGGCGGGGGGCGGCAAGCCTCGCGAGGGGAGCCGTGGAAGAGCAACTGGGATAGACGGTCCGGCTGAGCACCGCCGAGCACGCTGTCGAGCTGTGCAACGGAGAGGACGACTACGCGGTAGAGCCCCTCCCACTCCGCACTCCGCTCGCCACTAAGAACATTAAATAAAGGACATCGATCCGCCAGACCGGAGGAACCGACCGCCCGAACGCCGGCAAAGCCGGCCGGCGGACACCCTCCGAAGGCGTGTTAAGTTGGCCCATCGATCAGGACACAAACACGCAACAAATCCAGTCCGGGGTGTGGTGTAAGCAGCCCTACTGTAACCAGCCCTGCCAGAGAAATCACCTAACCCTAACCCTAAACGTACGGCAGACGCGTCCCCTGGCTCTCACATTGACAACTGAGAGGCTTCTGAAAACCTGGCCACGCCCATCAGTAAAAACCACTACAGCAAGTGACGACATATGTACCTTCAAAGTGCTGTACTACAGGGTGCTGTTCAAAAGGTATCTATCCCGTTTACTCTCTATGCTTCATATATCATCATATTATTGAAAAGTGCAAGCCTTTAGGGACAACAGCAACTCAAGTCGCCAACGCTCTGTTGACTCAATAACTGCAGAGATCCAAACTTCTCCTGGCATTAACATCGGCACAAAAACTGTGCGCCGGGAGCTTCGTGGAATATGGGTTTCTATGGATTCAGAATGACATGTCAGAAAAGCTCCTGTAGGTGTAATGGTCAGTTATCTCAATACTTTTGGACATATATTGTGCGTGTGCGTGTGTCTGTGATACCTAACATAAACACCCCTGTATTACTAGAATTGATAGTTCACGCCACAAAAGTGAGGGGCAAACATAGAAAAGCGTGCAACCCAGCCACTGAGGATGCACAAGCCAGTGCATTCTTAGTGCAGGTCCCAAGCCAGGACAAAAGCGGAGGGTTACGTCAGGAAGGGCATCCGGCGTCAAATCTTTGCCAAATCAAATATGCGGATCATAAATAAGATTTCCATACCGGATCGGTCGAGGCCCGGGTTACCGACGACCGCCATCGGTACTGTTAACCAGCGGAGTGCCGGTGGAAACTAGGCTACTGTTGGGCGAAGGAAAAGGAGAGGGGGAAGGCATGTCCAGAGGCAGCTAGAGAGGAGGAAGGGTAGGCGTGTGGAGGTGAGAGTCAGTCGGAACTTTGAATGTTGGCACTATGGCTAGTAAAGGGAGAGAGCTGGCTGACGTGATGGAAAGAAGAAAGGTGACAAGAGACAAGGTGGAAGGGGAGTAAGGCCAGGAGTATCGCAGGTGGGTTCAAACTCTTCTACCATGGTGCGAATGGGAGGAGAAATGGGGTAGGGGTCATTCTGAAGGAAGAGTATGTCAAGAGCGTGCTGGAGGTGAACACAGTGTCAGACAGAGTGAGGATTATGAAGCTGGAAATCGAAGGTGTATTGCTGACGGTTATCAGCGCATATGCCCCGCAAGTCGGGTGTAAGATGGACGAAAAAGAAGAATTCTGGAGTTGAGTTGGACGACGTGGTGGAAAGGGGACCCAAGGAGGAGGGAGTGGTGATTGGAGCGGACTTCGATGGACACGTTGCTGAAGGGAACAGAGGTGATGAGGAGTTGATGGTAAGGTATGGAATCGAGGAGAGAAATGTGGAAGGACAGATGGTGTTCGATTTTGCGAAAAGGATGGAAATGGCTGAGGTGAATACATATTTCAAGAAGAGGGAGGAGCACAGGGTGACGACGTATACGAGTGGAGGAAAGTGCACACAGGTGTATCTTGTGTAGAAGGCGCGATGTAAAAGGGATTGCATACTGCAAGGTGGTGACAGGGGAGAACGTAGCTAGGCAGCATCGGATGGTGGTCTGTAAGATGACTTTGGAGACCAACATGAGGAAGCGAGTGAAGACACAGCCGAAGATCAAATGGTGGAAGTTGAAGAAGGAAGACTGTTGTGTGGAGTTCAGGCAGGAGTTAACACAGGCACTGAGTGGTAGTGAAGAGTTGCCAGACGGCTGGGCAAGCGCTGCAGAAATAGCGAGGAAGACAGCTAGGAAGGTACTTGGTGTGTCATCGGGACAGAGGAAGGAAGACAAGGAGACTTGGCGGTGGT